>NC_056729.1:1154844821-1155052321 GCF_019279795.1 Protopterus annectens | reverse complement strand
ACTTCAAGGGAAACCTTGTTGTGTGAATGGGTAACAGAATATACAGCCCTGGGATCATGTGTCACAGAACCATACAGCCAGGGGGTGGGGGAGCCTGTCTAGTTTGATAGCTGTGAGACCTGTTGGGGGAATTGAATGGTGTTGAATTGTCACATTAACATGCCCTCTTTAGATCACTAAGTGCCCCTATCACTCTCCACAACCCCAGTCTTCAACAGCTTCCAGCAACTCTGCCTGGAATTGCTTCATTGTCTCTGCTTGACAGAGGCTCAGTTACTTCATCAATGGTGCAGGGTAAGCCAACACACTGTAGCTATGCTTCTAATTGCCCTTGGGCAGATAGGTAGTAGGCTATCTGTGAACCTCTAAAGTGCAGGCCATCACAGCCATAATATGTGAATAAACAGACCTTCAGATCACAATATACAGTGAGAAATCACCATGTAATCAGGAAACAGTTAAGTACAGCAAGAACATTGATACTTAGTCAATCCAAAAGCCTATCTTGGAATCTAGAAGACTTGTATAAGTTTAAGGCTTTCTATTGCTTACCAGTAGGTTACATACAGGAGAGATGAAAAACAAGCACAGATGGGGAATATGCATGCAATGATACCATACCGGCCTACATGTCAGCCTTAGGCTTTGAAATACTGGCCAAGGCTACTGGCGACCCCATGGTGCCTTATTTAGGAGAGTCTCAAAGGTGAATACCAGCTCCATAAATAGCCCAATAGCAGATTCAATGAGGGTTATGCTACTCAACACCAGGGGTTGTGATCACAACATGCATGCACTCACAGCACTCCTCAGGTAGACAACATCAACATCTGTGCAGTAACTGAGATCTGTCTTAAGGCTCCTGAGAGCACACCAACACTACCAGTCTACAACCCATACCACACATTTCAGCCACAGAACATGGACTGACAGACATGGAGGGGCTGTATACATATTCATCAGGGATACCTACACATCCAGGTTAGTGGGGCAGTATGATACCTCTGAGATCATCCATGTGCAGCTAACATCAGCCACAACTTCAATGTAAACTGTGGCCTGCTACGGATCACCCTCCATGACCCAGGACCACCACTCCACCCACCTGGAGACAGTGGAGAACATGAAAGTCCTAACACATACCCTGGCATTGGTCGATGTCAACTACCATACCATTAACTGGGAAGCTTACTCCGGTACTCACTTCCAGGCCCAGCGCTTCCTGGAATTTATCACCTCATATGCCCTGTATCAGGTGGTAACCTCCCTAACGTGGGGTGGAAACTACTAAAAGTGGTCCTCACCAACATGGGCAACAGGTGCACCACAGTGAAGGTTAACCAGTCACTGGTTATGTCTGACCATGAACTGTTCACTGTTTCCACACCCAAGCATCTCCCCCACCCACGGATACCACAGTGTATACCTTTCCTACAGCTAAATTTACACTACTAGTGACAGGTGTGGGGGGTTTCACAGCCCCCACGCTAAGGGGAAACACTGCTCAAGATACAGACAGATTTACAAATGCAGTCTATAAGCACCTACATGGATGTATGGATCGTGCCATCACTGGTAAACCAAGACTCACTCCTCCTAGACAAGGACACCAGTCTGGTGGACCTTTGCAATAAATAGGCTATACTACGGAAGTAGGACAGTGTTCCAGACAAACAGCAAATCCCATGAAGGGCAGACATCTGTGACCACTATTAGAATGATACGTAGGTCCCTCATGACATCTTCCAAGGCTAACAGCAGGAAAATACGCAAGGATTCGAAAGATAACCACAAAGCCTTCTTTGGCTATGTCAGGGATCTACGTGGTGACACACAGATTCGCACTGTGCCGGTGAAATATAGCCCAAAATATGCTGACCCTACTGATATCGCCAACATCCTTGCAGATACATTCAGTGCATACTTCACCCCTAAAGAGCCCACAACACTACCCGAAAGGTACAGTATCCCACACATCAGAGACACACAGGTGAAAATGGCCCTCTCTAACAGCAGAACACAGCGTCAGTGGAGACAGATGTTGTCCCAGACTGCATCTTGCAAACTGTACAAGACAACATGCCCCCCCCCCCACCTAATTAAGCTTTCTTACCTCAGCCTCTCCACAGGCTACATGCCTATACAATGGCGCGTGGCAATTGTTATTTCACTCCTTCAAGGTGGAATAACAACTGACCATGGTAACTACCACCCCATAAGCCTGACTAGCCTGGTCTGCAATGGTATGGTTTGCATCCTCATGGCACTCATTAACAAGGACATTGGTAACCTCTGAACATGTGACCCAACCCAGGTCAGCTTGGGTGAGTGCAGTTTATGCCTACTGAACCTGTGTGATGTCTTAAATACAGTCACCAAGATGTTAGATGATGGGGGAGGTGGTTCACACATACTACCTGGACCTCACCAAGGCGTTCGACACCATGCTTCACTAAGGTATTATTGATAAACACACCAGCCTGTACATATACCCATACATCAACGGTTGGGTTGCCAACGGGCTTACACACAGAACCCACATGGAACGACTAGCGGTCTCCAGGTCCAACTCTTGACCAGTCATGACTGGTGCCCCACAGGACTCAGTCCTGGGAGCCCTACTGTTTGACATATATGTCTCAGAGGTACAGACAAACACAGGTGGACTACGGCAGACCATGTTTGGCAATGACTGCGAACTGGGAGCCATGATTGATAGTCCAGCTAACATAGACATCCCTCAAGGGGCCTGACAGAGAACGTCACAGTGTGTCAATGTCATGGCCTCCAGCCAAGTGCCACTAAATGCATGGTTATTCCATTGTGGAATTGGCACCCACATATTAACACAAGTGGCAGCCACTTTAATATAGATGAGGTAATGGGGTATCTGGGGACTAAGGTAGATAGTGATCTCCCCTTTGACAATCATATATTCACAGTAGTTAGGACAGCCTTCTATGTAGGCCATCTGATTACTAAAGGATTCCCATCTAGACATACTGGTGTTATAGTGCCCCATTTACTCATCACTCATCAGTCCCATCATAGGGTATAATAACCCATGTGGTATGTACCTCAGAAGACACTTCCAACAGCTGGGAGGTCTACGAATGTACCTCGCTAAGGGGAATACTGGCCTGCAACATATGGCCTATGCAGCCAGACTGAATAAACTCCTGCTTTACTCAGTGGCATCTCGTTTACCCAGAGATGATCTCCACTGGCCAACATAGCCATGTCGAACTCAGGCTTGATGGATATGCTCCACCTATGGAAATCCATGTCCAAGTGAGCCACACACTGTAATGAGCCGAACCTTGCCACAACAAATGGGGACAGCTTCCTGTCACAGACACTCCCCATACTTTGGAACAACATCCCTAACTACATTATAAAGAGCCCCTCACTAACACTCTGAGTTATGCGGGCATAGCGTATGCAGGTAGTGCATATGGAAATATCTCGTACCTGAATTGTTCGGCGGCCATATTTGGTGTTAGAACGCCACCACTACACCTGCACCAGGTGCAAGCTTCATGAATCCCGGGGTAAGTCTACTCCCGCTTTCTACTCCCATAAACTTTACTGCTTATTCTCTCATTTTTCCTAATTCTTTCTCTATCTCTCTCTCTCTCTCTTTCCTTCTATCTACTCCTCTTGTTGCCAACTCTTAAAAAAGGTAAAAAAATGAACAATGACTTACATCTTTGGAACTGGCTGTATATAAATTGTCAACCATCAAATGCAATTAAAGTATACGTTTAAACCTCTGTAATTGTTTTCATAACACATTTCTTTCATTTTGTTCTCTGCACAGAACAGAAAAATGTTTTACATGGATCAGCATTCTGATCCAATTAACAAATGCAAATGAAAACATACAGTAAGATAGGCTAATGCAATGCAGACCCATATGACATAATTAAATATAAATTTTCCAGGTGTTTGTTTCCTCCCACATCCCAAAGACATGCAATAGGTGGATAGGACAGTAAATTCGCAATAGGTATGCATGCCTGTAGGTGAAGATCTAGCCACCAGGTGGCGTGAACATTGGCTCTAGATAATTGTCACTGTTAAAAGGGATGTGAATGGATAGATAGATAGATAGATATATAGATAGATAGATAGATAGATAGATAGATAGATAGATAGATAGATATCTACGTGTATATATATATATATATATATATATATATATATATATATATATATATATATATATATGTATAGCTGTATATGCAAGGATACCTGATGGTCAATGAAAGTCGGAGAAATAATATTTTAGCATACAAAACCTTTTATTTATGCTTTCATCAATAAGACTTCATCAGAAAAAGTTCATACAACCAGGCAACACCATTATATACTCAACAATTAATTAATTAACAATTATTCAATTAAATAAAATATCCCAATACATTAACCCATCAAATACTGGAACGAAATATAAATATATGAACCTAAACAATTATAAACTTATTAGAACAAAGGGAGACAGTTTGGTAGGTGAGGTTGGAGGCAGACAACAAACACAGGCTCAATGACAGCATTAATATAAAATGCTTTCTTAAAAACAGGAAATTGAAGGTCATTAAATGATATGAGAGTGTTTTAAATATATCACAGTGACTGGATTGTTTTTAGTGGTTTTATTTATTAAAGGCTTTAATTTACGATTGTTTAGGTTCATATATTTATATTTCTTGCCAGTATTTGATGGGGTAATGTATTGAGATATTTTATTTAATTGAATAATTGTTAATTAATTAATTGTTGAGTATATAATGGGGTTGCCTGGTTGTATGAACTTTTTCTGATGAAGTCTTATTGACAAAAGCATGAATAAAAGGTTTTGTATGCTAAAATTTTCTTTCTCTGACTTTCATTGACCATCAGGTATCCTTGCCTTTTGAAGTTTGTGGTTGTTTTTGGCTGGACACACTTTTTTTTCAGTTCATCTATAGCTGTATATGTCTATGTTTATTTATATCTATGTCTCTTTATATAAAGAGCTCTATATATGTATATATATATACATATATATATATATATATATATATATATATATATATATACATAGGGCTTCTGCATCTAACAGAGTGGTCAGCAACATCCTAGTTGCATACAAATGGTATGGGAAACTCCAGGGATATAATCTGGATCAGAAAAGACCCAGGTAAAGAAATATCCTGCCAAGTCATCAAATCTGTGAAGTATACCAAGGAAGAACCAGGAATCCAGGACGCCAGCCACTCTGCTAAGCTACACCAAGAAAGGCAGCCGTTTTTCAATGACTTTTTTAAAACTCTGGTAGAAAGGAACACAGTGATGTACTATGAAATCACAACATGTAATTGTTTCTGGCAACCTGCCACCTTCAATGAATGTATCAAAAAACAAATAAAATGGCAACCAGCACTTAATAGCTTTTTTTATCAATAACAACCTGAAGATAAAATGTGCACTTGTTAAACAGCACACAGTCGTCAGAATACAGTGTTAATTAGGACTAAAATAACTATTCCTCTCCAGACACTCTGTCAGAATAATAAGGACAGTCAATGGAATCACAAGGAAGAGAAAAGAAAATGTAAAGGCTGTTGAATTAAGGCAAATAAAAAGTTTAAAAATTATTACAATTAGTCACAGAATGAACATTTTAGAAATTAATTAAAATAATGCTTATTGACATCTATTTTTTATGTAATAACATTAGGAACTTAAAATTCTCCTAAATATAAGGCAGTGCATTTTATTTATTTGAAAAATAAGTATATGGTATGATATTATGCATC
Organism: Protopterus annectens; assembly: GCF_019279795.1. Lineage (NCBI taxonomy): Eukaryota > Metazoa > Chordata > Ceratodontiformes > Protopteridae > Protopterus > Protopterus annectens. The sequence goes on along the minus strand of NC_056729.1, from coordinate 1,155,046,520 downwards.
CAGACCCTAATCCAAGGAATCACAGTGCACAGAGTTGAAACTGTAGGGTGATATTTCAAAGCAGATGTGTATTGTATGTAAAATGGAGTGTGTTATGTAAAATGGTGTGATGAACAGTGAAACGGGGTGATTCAAATACATAAATAGTTAATCTCTGCTACCAGAAAAACAGTGTGGTATCATATGCTAATGGCCACATAATGATTTACAAATAAGAATCAACATGCCAATGAGAGCCATCATATATGCAAATGATGAAATCAAACATGGTGATCCACTTCGGAAACATAAGCCGTGACATGCTATAGCAGTCACATATTCTGAATGCAAGGCTTTTATGTTGCACAGGAGCATTACATGCATTAAGATACTAGGAGGAACATGCATTAGTAGCTGCTTTTGGGACCAATGTACACAGAAACATAAGCCGTGATAAGCCATGGCAGTCAGACATCCTGATTGCCAGGCTTTTATGTTATGCAGGGGCATTACACACATTAAGATACTAGGAGAAACATGCATTAGTAGCTGCTTTTGAGACTAATGTACACAGAAACATAAGCCGTGATAAGCCATGGCAGTCTGACATCCTAATTGCCAGGCTTTTATGTTACGCAGGGGCATTACATGCATTAAGATAATAGGAGAAACATGTATCAGGCATGTACCTAGTGAAGAGGCTGAATAAATTTAGGAGGGAATTGGTGAGGCTAGGTTTAGTGCTGTCTAAGAGACAACCTGGTATGGTATCAAGAACCACAGAGTGATAAAAAGTTTGGAGAGATAATTTAGGACCTGTTAACACAGGGTGACTTGGGGACTATGGAGCAGGCGGATACAGAAGAGAGAGCAAGGAGAAGCTGGAACTAGATTTTCCACACACATATTAGCGATATCCTGTATGATGGAATAGACTGTATTTTTGGAGATCAGTTCATTGTTAATGTTGTTGTTGTATCTTTCGGCTTTTCCCGGTTAGGGGTCGCCACAGCGGAACTCCAGTCCGCTAATGATTGGCAGTAGATTTTTTACATACCAAGTTGCCAGCCCTGACACACAACCTTCAACGAAGGTATGCCCATTCACACATGTCTTCACACAGAAGACGCTTTAGCTGAGAATCGAACAGGACAACGTCTTACTGTGAGGCAACAACGCTACCGCAGCACCACTGGGCATTATTTTGGGGAGTCCCTAAATAGTTATAGAAACCCTTGTGATTATGTTTTGAAGCGGTGGCAATATGCAGCTCATCCTTGGCTTTGCAGCTTTTGATTTTACACCTGATATCTCTGCAGGCCAGTTTAAGGACACATTTATAATTCAGAGATTTGGACTTATTCTTTCGTTTGACAAGTGCTTTTCTTTTATTATAGAGTTTTTGATAACAGGGTGCTATCATAGGCACCACTTAAATTTGCCTTCATACTTTAATGTGAGAGTTATGTGTTAAAAAAAGGAATTAAGGCAAGAGTAAAGGTCAGTGGTATGACTAGTATATGCAACTACTATTGTTGTACAGTCCAGGGGGAGAGCACTTTTCAGTTTCATTAGATCATCTAGGAGTGCTACGAGACTGACATTAGACAAATCAATGAATACAAAAGGTCAAGTGGAATCATGGTCTGGGCTCTTAATGAGAATGTAACAGCTTGATGATCTGATTTAATCATGGGGGCTGGACTTTGGGTGTGGAAAAGGTAGGACATATGAAATTAGGTCAAGGCGACTGGAATCTCTATTTAAAGAAGTCAGAGTTTGGTCAAGAGAATTGGCATTGACAAAGAATTACTGTTCCTATTATTTGTGTTTGTATATATTTTCCAGTTAATTGACGGGTAGTTAAATTCACCTAGGATAGTTGTATTATTACGTTCAAACAGTTAAGTCTTTAGCTGCTTGAGGTAAGTGTCATGGTCAGTGAGAGACATGGAAGGGAGTTCTTTAGTTGACTAAAAAGTGATATTTGGTATTGTTTTTTGATACTGGTATATTAATGACTTTAAAGTTATTGTCACATAGAACTTGTTATGAATTAATGGGATTGTGGATGAATATAGATATACTCCCAACATAACAATTTAATCTAAACAAACGGTAAGCACTAAATGCAGGAAATAGGAAGTGTTCTCATTACAGTGAAACCATTTTTCAATAATTATATAGATGTATACATGTTCAAAGGTCAGGAAAACTTTAAGCTCAAGCATTTTCCGTTTAAGACTCATAGCACTGAGTAGTACAAAGTTGAGAAAAGCCAGATCAGAATTTCTTAAACTGGAAGTTCTAGAAGACTTACTCTACCAAAAAAGACATTATGGGAGAAGAAAATGTCCTAGCCAATATATAGAAATCCAGAGGAGAGAGCTGCAGACTACACTTAGAAAAGCAGATAGGACTTTTGCATTTATATCATGTTATCGAAAGATGAAAATAGCTAATGCTATTTCATCGAACCTAAAATATCTAAACCACATAATATCGAACATTCAGAACAGCAAATTTTTCCTTGGGAAAAAATTTGCTATTCGGAAGCACATACACACAATACAAGCACACCTAAAAAACATCAATACACACACATACACTTATAATCCTACAACTAATCCTACACTAAACTATACATACACTACTATCTATCCACTTACCTTAACCCAAACTTTAACCCTAAGGTTCGTCACTATTGCACACTCACCTAACCCGCGCCCTAACCCTAACTCAATTAACCTGCCCCTAAACCTAATTCACCTAACCCGCGCCCTAACCCTAACTCACCTAACCCTCGCTCTAATCCTAACAACCCGTAAATCTCCACCACAGTGCTGAAAATAGCAAAGCCACAGAACCGGCCAACCAAATTCTTTCCCTAGGAAATAATTTGGTGTTCTGCAGCTTTGCTATTTTTAGCATTTGATTAAAACGGGTCGATATTAGAACATTCAAAGTTATATAGACCCAGACCTTTGACCTTGGCCAGCCTTGCTGACACAGACTGGATACTCTTAGAATAATAACAGTTACTTAGCCAGTTGCTAAAGGTAACTGTTTTTGGTTTAAATTTTGGCATTGTTTTTGATAAAAGCAAGTTGCTGCTCATGATTAGCTACTTCCCAGCCTTAGCTGCATACATTGATTGCAAAGCCACATCTCTCTCTTCATCTCCATTAGGAGTTGATTTTCTAAGGTCATTAACTCCTACATGGGCAATGATCAAGTGATATGCTACAGCTAACCATCATTTGATCCTTGCTAATCATGGTAAGTGGAACGTCAGCATGCCTGACAGAGGAATAACCCATAAGTGGACATTGTCATTGCTGACAGCATGCTCTGATAGCCAGAAGAGCCTTGGCATGGAGCTTGTAGACCCATGGTTTGGGAGAAAATAGCAGAATCAGGTATATGTGTAGTAAGTAGAGTGTGGATATTTGGCTGATATCTCGGCTACTCATACAGTGTCTAGGAGGCTTAGGTAGGGTTTTCTTTAGTGTATCACCATATATAGGTTTAGTGTTGGATTGAAAGGAGTGTTGGGGTGATTCATAGTGCCACAGAGTTTTCAAGTTAAAGTTAGTCCATAAACTATAATCCAGTTTCAGTACCCACCTCATAGGGTATCTTCTGCCTCCAGGAAGGCAAAATAAGTCAGGTCTGGTATGAATTTATGCATGCCCATTCAGTTCTCAAGGTTTATCTTAAATGAGGTAACAATATTATTGTGTTAAGTAAAAGAAAATATTCCAGAAGCAGTGAATGATAAATCTGTCCCTGCAGTATGTTTTCTGTATTTGCTGATAATAGCCCAGGTCTTTATGGAGCCATTTGTTTCATGGAGGTATTGAATAGCAAGGGGGTTGGATTCTTAACATCACAGATTGTTAGTTAAAATCAGTGTGCAGGACTCTATAAGAAGCAGATTATAGGGCTAAAGCTTCAAGTTTGTCTTTGTAGTCAAGGGTCTTTCTCCTGATGATCTCTTTAGTTAGGAGCCTCTGGAGTTATTTCAAGCCATGTGATATATTTGGATAGAAAAGTACTAAATAGAGGTTTGTATTTTATAATTTGTGTGATCAAGGTAGGGCACGGAGGAACAATAACATCCTTTGACCTGGATAAGTCAGTTTTGTTTGTTAACTGGACTATATAAATACATTTTCTGACTATTGCTGTTGTCTGGTGGTCAAAAATAGGGAATTGTTTACAGAGGTGCTGAAATCTCTAACAACAGCATAAGCCCATAACTGCTGTCAAGGCTTATTTACCAAAGGTAGCAAGGTTACACTTTGCATTTATTTTAAGTCCATTTGTAGCACCCCACTGATTTGTATGGCTTAGCCCTTGCTGTTGTAACAATGTATCAGCTACTGAGTGAAAGACAAAACCCAAGTTGCAGTCATTGGCAAATTTAGCTAGCCATATGTTTGGGTTAATGGTTCAGAGAGCCAGAAGCAGATGCCAAACAAAAATTATCCCAGTACTGAGCCCCAAGGAATGCCACTAACCACCCTTTTTCTTTCACAGGTAGCCTACACTACTTTAATTACATGGATCTGATAGACAGTGTTATCTACCTTACAACATAACAGTCTACATTTTAGCCCTTTAATCTTATTTAGAGTTCCAGTATTAGGAACAGTGTAAAAGATCTTGGCCAGATCCAGGTATTCTAAACGAAGTATCATCTACAGTGTCAGTGACTTTCTAGTTAAGTGATTTGCTCATAACAGTCTACATTTTAGCCCTTTAATCTTATTTAGAGTTCCAGTATTAGGAACAGTGTAAAAGATCTTGGCCAGATCCAGGTATTCTAAATGAAGTATCATCTACAGTGTCAGTGACTTTCTCAAAGATGTTTACTAAATAAAGTAGCCATGATCTTCCTTTCACAAAACAATATTGTTGTGGGCCAGAATCAATATGATTTTTATATCAAGTTGTATCAAGTTGTATGAAGTCAAAAATAATACATTCCTTGGCTTTACAAATTAGGCTTATTGGACTGATAGTCTATAGTTTCTGGGATCGGAGTTTGGTTCCCTTTACAGAGGGCCTTAATGATAACCATTTTCTGTACAGTTTTAGGAGGGGTTCAGAGAGAGTATGTGCTACGCTTTTAATTAAACAACTAGATATATTATAGGGCCCCTTAGAAATTATATTTTTCAGCTTTAGAAAATGTATTTATGACATGTTTCATAATAATCCTGGTGGGAGGAAGGGGTTCAAGATTTTTGTGTAACTTCAGTGACCGTTTCTGGTGTGAATTTGGCATCATTGCTTTTACCTGCAAGTATATCAGCAATATCTTTATGGGTGGAGTAGGCTGGGTAATATCATTATGAATTAATTCAGAACATTTTTGACCATTATTTCTTAATAATGCAATGTAGCAAAAAAATAAGGATTTATAATTATCACACTGTAATAAAGAAACAACACACAAAACCGACCTTTGATGACCATTATTCATTTCACAAAAACAACAAATTTATTGCATTATTTATTCATAGTTCATAGATTCATAATAAGCTAACTGCCCTTGCGAGCCATTTTAAGCTTAGCCAATTATGTCTTGCGAGACTCAAACCCTGCACCTTGTGTTTGTAAGGCAAACACCTTAACCATTAGGCCATCCTTTAATTTATTAATCACAAGAAGTAACAGCCTTTTAACTAATTATCAGGGCAGTATATCTCCGCTCACCCTGTCTGAATAAGCAGCGTTCTTGTCTCTGCACACTTTTTCTTAATAATCAAGCAACGTCCAACCACTCACTTTCACACCAAAAATCGTTACATCAGCACAAACAACAGAGGTGTAAACAGAAAAGAGACAAGCCTGCTCCTCTTCTCCACCACCAGACTCACGCAGGCTATTCCCCTTTACCTAATGTAGGCTTTGCACTAAACCAGGGGTGTCCAACCTTTTGGCTTGCTGGGGCTGCTTTGAGTGAACAGAAATGGTCATGGGGCCGCATATAAAATATATCATATAGTTAACTCTTTTGTTGCTCCAGAAGACCACAGTCGACCTCCTGGCTGTACTGTAGGTGCATTTGAACAATGAATAAATGTAATAAATGCCTAATATTTGCCTTAAAATTCTAATTCCCATTCTAATTCTAATTCTCTAATCTAACAGTTAACTCTAACATCTTAGTTAATATCTATATCTATATCTATCTATATATATATATATATATATATATATATATATATATATATCTATATATATATATATTTTTTTTTTTTTTTTTGTTTTTTTTTACAAATAAACAGATATTCATTACAGCACTAGCATTTCTCACTGGGAAAACCATTCCAGCAGTCCAACTACGTAAAATGTCAACATCAGCAGTCCTACAATACTATAATCTACAAAAATAACCCAACAAATTTGCAATAAAATAAAGAATTCACATTACTGACTTAATAAAACAATTCTGAATAAGCTACAAGAGGGTCTCACCCAAACAAATAACTGGTGCCAGAAATATGGCCTCAAGCTAAATGCCAAAAAATGCATCATCATCCCCTTTGAGGAGAGTGATGTCCCCACAAATTATCACATTAATAACAATGTTGTAAGCATGCAATAAGTTGTATGGTACTTGGGCACCCAGGTTGATAGAAACCTGACATTTGACCACCACGTTGTCTCCGTTGTAAGGAAAGCTTTTTACATGGCCCACTTCATTAGTAAGGGTATCTCATCCAGGGACAAGGAGGTCATAACATCCCTGTATTCTTCCTTTACAAGAGCCATTATTGAGTGCAATGACCCTTTTGGCATGTGCCTCAACAAAACACCCTGCCAAAAGAAAGACTACAACCATTTCTGACAAAAAAGGTCAAAGGACTAAGTTCACTTAGTTATCCAAACAGAATAAAAAGCTTCTTGCTTTCCTCTGTCTCTCACTGGCCCCTATAAATTTCATCATTGGCTTGCTTTCCAGGCTAAGAAAGATCCTGCCTTAAGAGACTTCCTCTACCTCAGAAATACTGGTTGTACTTAAAACGCTCACCACAAAGACCACAGCTTTCACTGCAACATAAACAAGCCACTTTTTATGGACAGGTTCTTGACACAAAAACCTTCAACTTCTGTAAAAAGCTCCTCTCATTATCAAACAATGTAGTTCAGCAACACGATGGCTGGATGGATAGCCATAAATGTAGTCCTTGGGTAAGTAGCATAGCCTTCATCAAACCAGATGGAAAATCTGCATACTAACCTTTCCCAGCTGGATGGCTAAGGTCTAATATTGGTTACTCAAATCTAGTTGCCCAAGAAGAGGGGCATGTTTAACTAAGAATTCCATTTGCAAAATTATATTCAGCTATGTACAAACAGCTTCCTCCTAAAAACTTAACTCATTGGTAGTTGCCTTGCTGTAATTATAACTGTAAAAAAAAATGTTTTTAAGTTTATTCTGTACCTCAGTGATTCTCACTGTTATGAGATGTAATCTCTGCCATATTGTATGAGTACTACATCCATAATTTGCTGTCTTTCTCTCTCTCATGTATTGTATTATATTGTTTTGTGTTATTTTTGGAGCTTTTCTCCCCGGGCCTCCACTAAAAATGGACCTGTGCCCAGTCGGACTTTCTTAGTAAACAAATGTAAAATAAAATAAAATAAATAAAAATAAACTTCCCTCCAATCTAAAGCCATTTGACAGACATTTTAATTTGTGCAGAAGTTACTCACAGACTGACAGTTTACTGAGCTGTAATGCTGACCTTCGCTTTTGAAAAAAAACAAATTCCCAGACTTTGTCAATAGCTCAAAGTGTAGAGAGGATTATTTATTTATTATATATTTATTTTTGGAAAACATCTTTAAAACTGTAAAATTGATTACACACCCAGAAACACAGAAAAGTTATTGTGATTATGTAACCACAGACTGCTGCAAGAAATCAAAGTCATATTAGCACTCTATGCTTATGTCCGAACAGATGAATCATACCTGTCAATTCCAAAAGAAGTAAAGTAGCTTAATAAGAAGGTTATTTGCAAGGTTACATGGCAGTTTATATTGGAAACAAGCAGAGATATTATAAAGGCTCTGTTTTTCATAATTATGTCGAAAAGTCTTCCAAGGTAAATACAACTTCTGATTTAGTATGGAACCATACCTCTCAACCTTAGAGCAAGAAATCTGGACAAAGCGAAAAATAAAAGTGGGACACAGGCCCAAAAATAGTTATGTATCACAGACACCATTGAAACAGCTGTAGCTGCAAACATTATACATCACTTATAATCTTTCTATCCCATTATTGTCAGTTAAACATTATATGGCTCATTCAGTCCTGCCTTCTTTTGCATCAAAGAAAACCATGCTTTGAAATGACAATGCATTAAAAATAATAAATAAAACACATTGCATCAACATCCTGCAACTTCCTACCTGCAAGCAACCACAGAACTTTCACTGAAACTAGGGATGCCTGTTTCCCCAGAATGACAGCTCTCCCTAATTAAGTCTAATGGTATACAGTCTACCAGTATCTGTATTACCTGAAATAAATTAAATTATGGCCTGTAAATTGAAAGTACACTTTGTTTAATTAAACTATTTTTTTAAGCCCACTTACTATATTTTTTCAGTAACATCCCAATATCCATTTCCAGGTCACTTTACAAGACATTGGCAGTGGTAGACTTAGCATCCTTCAGAACCCCACAGGCCCACGCTAATACATTGTCCATTAAATGTAGATATCCATCCACTGTAAATGGCAAGAAGTTATGTCTTAAAAAAATCTACTTCTGGCATGCATACCCAAGTATTAGGTTTTGAAACAAAGAAACATTCTCCACAGTCCGTAAGTCTCTGTCTTTAATAATCATCTACTGTTGCAGCACTCCCAACACATAAGCACACACATACACACTAAAATCCCCAACATTTAAAAAATGACATTGTGCCCACTTGATTTGCCAGTATTGATGATCCGCCAAAGCTTGCTTACTGTTGTCCAATCTACCACTGCTTAGAACCCACCAATGAAAAACAGTACTAGGTGCGTTTTTGTTCGTCTGAAAAAACAATACAACTTTATATGCAACAGTCCCACATAGTCAGTCCACTACTGACCCATTAACCCTAGGCTGCTGTCTCATTCTTACTCCCTGGAACTGAATTACCTTGGATGACTACTTTTATTTCCTAAGCAAAAGACACAAATTAGAAGATGAGGCAAAAATCCACACATTCTTTGAAAATCCATACAGTTAAGAGGTATGAGTTCATGTTCAATACAACACTCTCCCTGTCAGGAAATCAGCGATTTAATGAAAGTGTACTCTTAATGTATGATATATTTGTGAGCTAACTTGTTTGTGTTCAGTAGGTAGACTGATCATTGTTAGCCTCTTTGTTCATGCATCTCTCTCTGTCATGCACACATATACGCACATACACACACACACTCTTCTTCTACTTTCACGTGCACAATTCTGCTTTCATGCATGCACTCACTCACTCCGTACTTACCTATTAACACAGGTAATTGCTGTCCCTTTCAAAGGCAACAGCGGCAAATCCATACATGAGTCCCTCTTCAGCGAGAACACACACACTGATTGTTCGGCGCAAAATAATGGAGTAAACATACTGACCCTTTTTTGGCTCAAAAACAAAACTGGAAGGGTGCTTTGGTGCATGCGCACACCGACATTAGCGTTACAGGTCACAGGAGCGAAAAACACAAAACAAAAAAAAGTGTTTTGGGGCATGCGCACATTGATGTTGCAGTTAGAGGTTGAGGGCCGCATGGAAGAGCTCTGAGGGCCACATGTGGCCCGCGGGCCGCAGGTTGGACACATCTACACTAAACCCTCAAAAAATAAACCCAAATGCAGATTAAACAAATTTAATCCAAATTCATTCAGGTGCACCCCATCCTCTCTGAACCACACTGGGTCCCTTTCATCAAAATCCCTATGCTCTACCATCTGTATAACCAGTGCAGACAGTTGCCTCACCAACCTACAGTTAACAAAATACCATGCCTGCTCTACTGTCCTAAAACTATTAGCATGCCTCCAAAACAAATAGGTTATTATCTCGGTCCACACAATGCACATACTCAGATACAATTTTCTCAAAACAACCAAATTCTCCCTTACCCTGTATACCAATTACTGCTTTGGAATCAAACCCAAGTCATTACCTGCCAAATATACCACAAGCACTTGAGGAAGTCCCCTCCATAATTGTATACCTGGAAACTCCTGCAAAAGCTGATTCCACCTGGGGCCTCTAATACCATGCTATCTTATTCTTCACCTGAAACAATGCAAACCTAAATGAGTGACATTAGTGCTAACTTCAGCCCTCTTTGTCGCCCAATGAAGATACGAGTGGCCAAGGATGACAATCTCCTTACCTACAACAAAAACAATATATTAATTTATTGACCAACTTCTTCATTAAGCACTACCTAATAGAAGATAAAAAGGTATTTGAAGACCAGTGCCCCACCCTCTTAACAACCTCAACCAAACTGCCTTCCCTCGCTAAATCCAAAGCTCTACCCATACGAAAAGAATGAGTGGAAAACCTCTCACCCACAAAACCCATACAGTTATTCACCCGCCTCATTACATATATAAACTGACAACCCATTATCACCCCCCCCTTGACTGAAAAAACAAATCATGTGGGCTCCCCTATGAGGCACCAGCAGTTTTCTAGCTCAAGCCACTGGACACATCCATTCACACCTATCTTCCCCCAAAATTATTTGCATGCCTTTCCCAACCTGATCTGTTTAGTTATCCATAACCAAATGTGCACTGCCGCATGAAGTATCATGACATCCCTCTAAAGCAATGACCCCAACAACTTTGACACTCTAAATGCCCCATAATACATCCACAAGCTCAATGTCACCCATAGAACATAATCAACTGACTCAGCCCTCACTAAAGCTAGACCCCGTAATAACACCTTAAAAACTTGCTTTGTCACCAGCCAGTACTTATCCATATTCAAACCACCTACTCTACCCCATCCTTGCAACATATGCCCAAACATTCAGGACTAAGTGAAGTCACAAACCTGCCACCTGAGCAAATATACTGATTGCGGCCAAGTCCACTCTAACTGACTGCACAGCCTTACCATGTACTTGAGCCCAGGCCAAATATTGCAATAATAATTTTTCCATAGTACGTCTAGCACTGCCTTTAATTCCTGAGATACCACTGGAGCTAACTTCCAAAACATGGAAAACTGAAGGCAAGACAAACTGACAGCAGTCCGATTCCTAGTGCCTGCCACATGTACATCTGTAAAAGAAAAAAATAATCAACAGACTCTGTAAAACTAACTTACGTAAAGCTAACAGTAACCCTTCCAATTTTGTCATCTTCACCTGTAAAACCCGAGCCACTGCAATATTATCAGAATGAAAAATAACCCTCTTTCCCCTCAACCTGTCCTGCCAAACTATGGATGAAGCCCAAATTGGCATTAACTCTAAAAAGGCAACACCCTTCTTTCAGTCCTCCTTCCACTCTGCTGGCCATGGAGCTGCAAACCACTTACCCCCAAAGAATGCTCCCATTCCAATATCCCCTTCTGCATCTATAAAAAATTGTAAATCCCCACAACCAATCCATTCTGATTGTCAAAAGGAAACTCCATTAAACTGCTCCAAAAAGGACAATCAAAGAGTTAAATCATCCCATATCAACTTGCCGAGTCTTACCCAATGATGTTTGCTTTCCCCCCCCTTCCAGCAAAATGGCCACAGATATACAGAAAGTATAAACTGGAAGAACTGCCTGACAGAAAATTCAGAAGCTCCATGACATCCCTAACACGCACTTTATCCTTAGACATTATCCATGCTATCTTCTCTCTCAAACGGGTTATCTTTTCCTTTGGTCATAAAAGCAACCTATGTTCTGCATCCACCAACAAACTGAAAAAAATCTAATGACTTAGCAGAACCTTCCAGGTTTGACCTAGCCAATAGGACCCACAATTCTTCACACATCCCCACAGCCTCCTGTATACCTACCAAAGCTCCCTCATACCCCTCACCCCCTATGAGAAAGTCATCCAAGTAATGAACTCCCCTTTGAGTGCCCACCCACTGCTGCCAAATCCAATCATAAGTTCATAGGTAGGTACTAGGCTGTCAGCCCAAGGGCCTGTGTAAGCCTATTCAACAAGGTTCTGGCTTTCACCACTCAAGAAGGTTATTTTCCTATGCCCCTGTCAAGCAGGGCCACAGAAGTGATCCCCAGAGTGAATTTCTTATTTCCCATCCACTCATCAAGATTTTTCTTGAAGAGTGCTACAGAGGAACTCTGCTTAACATAGATATGTAGCTTGTTCCAGAGTATGGGAAGTCTCTGGGACAGGAATCTATCCCTCCAGCATGTCCTGTTTATTGTGGTGACAAGGTTTAGGTCTCTAGAGCATGTAGCTTGGAGGGATTGGAATTTCTTTAGGTGTAGCATGTCCAACAACTCTGGGTTTGACATAGCTTTGTATGTTAGGCAGAGATCACCTCTGAGTAGGTGATATGCTATGGAGTAAAGCTGGAGTTCTTTTGAAACGATCAGCATAGAGAATATGTTTGAGTCCTGTAATCCTCTTTGCAAGATATTTCTGTGGCCTTTCCAGGTGTTACAGGTGTCTTCTGAGGTACATTCCAAAAGGGGCATTGTACTCAATAATGGGTCTAATGAGAGTCAAGTAGAGGGGAACAATGACCTCTTTTTTACTGGATGAGAACCCTTTCATGATGAGGTGTGGCATGTAGAAGGATTTCCTGACCACTGTGTTGATGTAATTATCAAAGGAGAGACTACTGTCCACCTGAGTCCCAAGGTCTCTTATCACACCTTTGGCATTAAGTGGACTGCTGACTATGTGGTTGTTCACGGGTACAGAGTTTTTTGCCAAAGGGGATGACAATGCACTTTTTGACATTGAGCTTGAGGCCATGGCTCTGACACCAGGCATCAGTCTCAGTGAGGCCCTTCTGTAGGATGTCCATGTCATTTGGGGAATCGACTATGGCACCTAATTTGCAGTCATCCAAACAGGAGAGGACCCAAGACTGAGCCCTGTGGTACTCCACTTGTCACAGGTTTGAAGTCAGATTTGGAGTCTGCAACTTTTACAGTGTGAGTTCTGTCAGTCAGCCAGTTGGCAACCCATCTTGTGATGTATGGATTTATACCCAGGTTAGTGAGTTTATCTATGATTTCAGAATGGAGGATGGTGTCGAAAGCCTTGGTGAGGTCAAGATTGGTTGTGTCAACTGCCTTACCCTTGTCTATGGTTTTCGTGACTGTTTCAAAGAAGTCGATCAGGTTCAGGAGACATGACCTTCCCTACACAAACCTGAACTGGGTGGGGTCCAGGGTTTGGAGGTTTCCAATGTCTTTGTTTATGAGTTCCATGATGATATGGTCCATGGTCTTGCAAACCAGGCTCATCAAGCTAATAGGGTGATAGTTACCAGGGTCCGTGGTGGCTCCCCCTTTGTGGAGTGATATAACTATTGCTGTGTGCCATTCAGTGCGTACAAAGCCTGTTATAATACTATGATTGAACATGGTACTTAGGTGGGGGGCCTGTTCATTCTGGAGTTTGTGTAGGATGCAGCCTGGGATGTTGTCCGGTCCCATGGATGCTGTGTTCTTGGCTTTAGAGAGTGCAGTTTTTACCTGCTCATTTGTGATTGCAGGGGCACTGCATTCTTCTGGTATTGATACAGGCCCTTTAGGGGGTAAGGGGGGTAAATTTAGCACTGAACCTATCAGCCAGGATGTTGGCAATATCAGTTGGTTCCATAATTTTCATGCCATTGTGCTGTAATACAGAGCAGATCTAGGTGTTGCCACTGAGATTCTTGACATAACTATAGAATGCCTTGTGGTTGTCCTTCAAGTCAGTTTCAATCTTGTTTTCATAGCTGGCTTTGGAGGATTTTATGAGTGATCTCATCTTCTTACTGAGGCTGAACAGGGAGCTCCTCCACTCATGGGATTTTACTCTCTTTTGCAACAGTTTCTTCTTTCTGTTGTAGAGTTTGTTTATAGCAGGGGACCACCAGATTGGCTTCCTTTTTTTGGAGAATAGCATCTTGGTTCTGTTAGGGATACCACGATCCATGCACTCATGTAAGTGCTTATAGAGTGCATTTGTGTAAGATATGGCAGTCGTAACTGTATTGTCCATCTGCATGGATGTCGTGAAGTTGGCCACTTCAGTCTTAAGAAGCATGAAGTTGGCTTTGGAAAAAATGTTTACATTGGTTTCCTTAATGGGGGGTGGGGGCAGGATGTGGATATCTATGGTGATTAGCTTGTGGTCAGATCTGACCAATGAGGAGTTGGTAATGACTAGGTCTAGGATATTATTGCCCCTGGTGGGGGTGTGCATAAGTTGATGCAGGGCATTGGAGTTTATGAATTCTAGAAAGCATTGTGTGAAGGAGTTGGTACATGAGTAGTTTTCCCAGTTAATGGTGGGGTAGTTGAAATCGCCCATTATTAGGGTGTTTGGTTGAACCATAATATTTTCTAGTATATCAAGAAAAGAGGAGTGGGAATCATGGGGCATGGTGGAGGATCTGTAGCAAGCTACAAAATATGGATTGCAGTTTTGCCCAGAGTTAGTTACACTTGGATAATTTTGGATGCATTATGTTGGGCAACTAGCCTGGAGGTGTGGTTATCCTTAATGAATATGGACACACCCCCGCCCTTGGTGTTTCGGTCCTCGTTAGGTGGCCAAAAGATATGATATGAGTTATATCCTGGTAATGCAGGAGTGCTGTCTGGAGCCTTGAGCCAGGTTTCAGTCACTGCACAGATATCGATGTTCTCCATTTTAAGCAGTGCCTCAAGTGAGTGCATTTTGAGGTTTAGACTTCTAGCGTTGAGTAGTATTTTGCTTGCCTGTATCTGTTACAGTGGTGGGTTTGTCATTTGAACCTTGCCTAAAAAAGGCACTATAGGGGTGACAAGAGCCTTAGCCAGTATCTGGAATCCCAGGGGTGGCAAGGTGCAAGCCATCTCTGGCAAAGCATCATGGCCTGTCGACCATGTCGTCCAAGGCAAACAGATACTGGATCCCCTTAGAATGACACCAGAAGCTTAGCCAATTGTTGAAGTCAAACATTTTGTCCTTGTACTGTGATATCATTCTGGGCGAAGGTAGTATGCTACTCAGGGCAATGGTCATGCCTGCCTGGATTACAAGATCGGAGAGTTCCTCCATGTCTCTTTTCATGTAATCCAGGGAGGTACGTCTTAGGTCATTCACACCAACATGGACAATGGCTAAGTCATATTTGTACTTGTGGAGTGCCCTGAGTGCGTGGATTATTTGGTGGATCCTGGCACCCGACAGGCAGCTAACAGTAACCTTCTCCTTGTCTATTCAGGCGAGTGGAACATCAGTGTGCTTCACTATAGAGTCGCCTATGACTAATGTGTTAGGTGCGTTGTTTTGAGTTATGGGCTGTGGTTGAGTGGCACACTGAGTCTGTGTGTTATGTGTCTTTTGGGTTGTGATGAGAGGTGGAGGTTGCTTACATTTCTGCTTTGGTGGTCTCTGTTGCTTGGGCAAATTCTTAATGAGAGCCTCCGAGAATGTTTTTGTGTATCTATGTGTGGGTTTTGGTGGTGTAGGTATAGTGGGACTATGTGATGAGTGTGGTGTGGAGCAGGTGTTTACCTTCTCCTCCACTCTGATACATTCAGTCTTGGGTTGAGAGAGCTTTGCCTCCAGTTTGGCTAGATAAATGCATCTCTCACAGGTTGTAGTGTTGGGTGGTAGGAGGCGAGGGTTGTCTGTGTACACGAGGCAATTGCTACATTGCCCCAAGATGCCCAGATTCATCAGGTAGACAGGAGTGAACACCAGGAGCTGTCTCTTGGACATGCCTGGGTAATCACTTCTTTCTTCTAGACAATTAAGGGAAGTAGGTACTAGAGCTTTTTCCTCAAAGTAACTTGAGGAAGATAAGTACTAAAACTGTTAACCACTAAGAAATGAGAAAGGTTGAGTGCTTCAGTAATTTGTAGCTTAATTAGTGCTTACAACAGTTCTGAACCAAAGCTGGGCTCGGAAAAGCAGATCCAAGTGCTAATATTTAGAAATTGGCTAGTTCTAAGGTAAAAACTGAAGAGCAGACTTTATAGTACCGGGAATAGTTTAACCCTAGCTAAGTGGCGCTGCACAATGTGCAAACCCACACAAACACGTGTTTTTAACTCAGAAACTTGAAAGGGATAGAAATTAGACCAAAATGGCCAATCAGGTAAATTTCAGAGCTGGAAACCACTCCTCTTGCGGCAGATAGGCTGCTCTAACGCTTACCACTCTAACTCATAAGCAGAAAGACTTCCCACTACCACAACAAGGTCTGGACCACTCAGAAACACAGACTAAAGTCCTGAAACCAGCAGATCTGAGTTCCAGACTATTCTAGTATAGGAAACAGTTGTTTTGTTTAGTTTTTTATTTTTATTTTTTAGAAATTAGGCAGTAAAAAGCACTTTCAAACAGTAGAAATACATAGAAAAGGCTGTTGCACTTGGGATGCCTACAGTAATAAATGCAGTTTAAATTTTATCTTTTAAACAGATAAATCAAGTGCATACACAGTAAAATGATTTAACAGTACAGTCTAGCAGAAATACAGCAAATCCACAATGAAAACGGCTTTTTTAAAAGTCTGATTAGCTAAAACAGTTAATAGAAAGCCAAAGGGTACTTAGTTCAGCAAAAAAAAATCTCTTGTTCTTGTTTTTGGTGCTGTTGAAGTCTGCAGGACACCTAAACAGGATCCACCAAGCTAAAACAAGCGCAAACCCAAATGTCAGAGCTGAAAACCACTCCTCTTCCTACTGACAGGCTGCTGTAATGCTTACCACTCTCACAGGTAAGCAGAAAGACCTCCCACTACCACAACAAGGGCTGGACCACTCAGAAACACAGACTAAAGTCCTGAAACCAGCAGATCTGAGTACCAGACTATTCTAGTATAGGAAAAAATGGGAAACAAGCAGTACAGATAGTATTGTTTTGTTTTGTTTTTTATTTTTTTTTTAGAAATTAGGCAGTAAAAAGCACTTTCAAACAGCAGAAATACATAAAAAAGTGATGCACTTGATTGGGGTGCCTACAGTATTAAATGCAGTTTAAATTTAAACTTTTAAAAAGATAAATCAAGGGCATACACAGTAAAACCATTTAACTGTACAATGCAGCAGAAATACAGCAAATCCACAGTGAAAACGGCATTTTTAAAAGTGTGATTAGCTAAAACAGTTAATAGAAAGCCAAAAGGGTACTTAGATCAGCAAAAAACTCTCTTCTTCTCGTTTCTGGTGCTGTTGAAATCTGCAAGACACATAAACAGGATCCACCGAGCTAAAACAAGCGCAAACCCGCTAAAACACGTGTTTTTAACTCCAAAACTTATAAGGGATAGAAATTAGCCCAAAACAGCCAATAAGGTAAATTTCAGAGCTTGAAACCACTCCTCTTGCAACTGATAGCCTGCTCTAATGCTTACCACTCTCACTGATCAGCAGAAAGATCTCCCACTACCACAACAAAGTCTGGACCACTCAGAAACACTGACTAAAGTCCTGAAATCAGCAGACCTGGGATCCGGACTATTCTAGTATAGGAAAGGGTGGGAAATGAACAGTACAGATAGTATTTTCTGTTTTTTGTTTTTTAGAAATTAGGCAGTAAAAAGCACTTTAAAACAGTAGAAATACACAGAAAAGGTTGTCACACTTGAGTGGGATGCATACAGTATTAAATGCAGTTTAAATTTTAAGTTTTAAACAGATAAATCAAGTGCACACACAGTAAAACCATTTAACAGTGCACACACAGTAAAACCATTTAACAGTACAATGCAGCAGAAATACAGCAAAATCAAAGTGAAAATGGATTTTGTTAAAAGTGTGGTTACCTAAAACACATACTAGAAAGTCAAAATGATACTTAGATCAGCAAAAAAGTCTCTCCTTCTCATTTCTGGTGCTGTTGAAGTCGGCAAGATGTCCAAATAGGATCTGCCAAGCTAAAACAAGTACAAACTTGCGCAAACACAAACATGGGTTTTTAACTCAGAAACTTGAAAGGGATAGAAATTAGCCCAAAACAGCCAATAAGATAAATTTCAGAGCTGGAAACCACTCCTCTTGCTCTAATGCTTACCACTTTCACTGATAAGCAGAAAGACCTGCCACTACCACAACAAGGTCTGAACCACACAAAAACACAGACTGAAGTCCTGAAACCAGCAGATCTGGCATCTGGACTATTCTAGTATAGGAAAGGGTGGTAAATGAGCACTACAGATAGTAGTTTTGTTGGGTTTTTTGTTTGTTTGTTTGTTTTTTAGAAATTAGGCAGTAAAATGCACTTAAAAACAGTTAAAAACAGTAGAAATACAGAGAAAAGGCTAGCGCACTTGACTGGGCCACCTACAGTATTAAATGCAGTTTAAATTTTAACTTTTAAACAGACAAATCAAGTGCACACACAGTAAAATGATTTAACCATACAATGCAGCAGAAATACAGCAAATCCACAGTGAAAATGGCTTTTTTAAAAGTGCGATTAGCTAAAACAGTTTATAGAAAGCCAAAAGGGTACTTAGATCAGCAAAAAAAACTCTCTCCTTCTCGTTTCTGGTACTCTTGAAATCTGCAGGACACCTAAACAGGATCCACCTAGTTAAAACAAGCGCAAACCCGCTAAAACACATGTTTTTAACTCAGAAACTTATAAGGGATAGAAATTAGCCCAAAACGACCAATAAGGTGAATTTCAGAGCTTGAAACCACTCCTCTTGCAACTGATAGGCTGTTCTAATGCTTACCACGCTCACTGATATGCAGAAAGATCTCCCACTACCACAACAAAGTCTGGACCGCTCAGAAACACTAACTAAAGTCCTGAAATCAGCAGATCTGGGATCCGGACTATTCTAGTATAGGAAAAGGTGGGAAATGAACAGTACAGATAGTATTTTTTTTTTAGAAATTAGGCAGTAAAAAGCACTTTAAAACAGCAGAAATACACAGAAAAGGCTGTCATACTTGAGTGGGATGCCTACAGTATTAAATGCAGTTTAAATCTTAAGTTTTAAACAGATAAATCAAGTGCACACACAGTAAAACCATTTAACAGTACAATGCAGCAGAAATACAGCAAAATCACAGTGAAAATGGATTTTGTTAAAAGTGTGGTTACCTAAAACAGTTACTAGAAAGTCAAAATGGTACTTAGATCAGCAAAAAAGTCTCTCCTTCTCATTTCTGGTGCTGTTGAAGTTGACAGGATGCCCAAATAGGATCCGCCAAGCGAAAACAAGCACAAACCTGTGCAAACACGGGTTTTTAACTCAGAAACTTGAAAGGGATAGAAATTAGCCCAAAACAGCCAATAAGATAAATTTCAGAGCTGGAAGCCACTCCTCTTGCAACAGATAGGCTGCTGTAATGCTTACCACTTTTACTGATAAGCAGAAAGACCTACCACTACAATAACAAGGTCTGAACCACACAGAAACACAGATTGAAGTCCTGAAACCAGCAGATTTGGGATCTGGACTATTCTAGTATAGGAAAGGGTGGGAAATGAGCACTACAGATAGTATTTTTGTTGGGGTTTTTTTTGTTTTTTTGTTTGTTTGTTTTTTAGAAATTACGCAGTAAAATCACTTACAAACAGTAGAAATACAGACAAAAGGCTGGCGCACTTGACTGGGCCACCTACAGTATTAAATGCAGTTTAAATTTTAACTTTTAAACAGACAAATCAAGTGCACACACAGTTAAATTATTTAACCATACAATGCAGCAGAAATACAGCAAATCCACAGTGAAAATGGCTTTTTTAAAAGTGTGATTAGCTAAAACAGTTAATAGAAAGCCAAAAGGGTACTTAGATCAGCAAAAAACTCTCTCCTTCTAGTTTCTGGTGCTCTTGAAATCTGCAGGACACCTAAACAGGATCCACCAAGTTAAAACAAGTGCAAACCCACTAAAACATGTGTTTTTAACTCAGAAACTTATAAGGGATAGAAATTAGCACAAAACGGCCAATAAGGTAAATTTCAGAGCTTGAAACCACTCCTCTTGCAACTGATAGGCTGCTCTAATGCTTGCCACTCTCACTGATAAGCAGAAAGATCTCCCACTACCACAACAAAGTCTGGACCACTCAGAAACACTTACTAAAGTCCTGAAATCAGCAGACCTGGGATCCGGACTATTCTAGTATAGGAAAGGGTGGGAAATGAACAGTACAGATAGTATTTTTTTTTTTTTTTTTAGAAATTAGGCAGTAAAAAGCACTTTAAAACAGCAGAAATACACAGAAAAGGCTGTCATACTTGAGTGGGATGCCTACAGTATTAAATGCAATTTAAATTTTAAGTTTTAAACAGATATATCAAGTGCACACACAGTAAAACCATTTAACAGTACAATGCAGCAGAAATACAGCAAAATCACAGTGAAAATGTTTTTTGTTAAAAGTGTGGTTACCTAAAACTGTTACTAGAAAGTCAAAATGCTACTTAGATCAGCAAAAAAGTCTCTCCTTCTCATTTCTGGTGCTGTTGAAGTCGGCAGGATGCCCAAATAGGATCCGCCAAGCTAAAGCAAGTACACACCTGCGCAAACACGGGTTTTTAACTCAGAAACTTGAAAGGGATAGAAATTAGCCCAAAACAGCCAATAAGATAAATTTCAGAGCTGGAAACCACTCCTCTTGCAACAGATAGTCAGCTCTAATGCTTACCACTTTCACCGATAAGCAGAAAGACCTACCACTACCACAACAAGGTCTGAACCACACAGAAACACAGACTGAAGTCCTGAAACCAGCAGATCTGGGATCTGGACTATTCTAGTATAGGAAAGGGTGGAAAATGAGCACTACAGATAGTATTTTTGTTGTTTTTTTTTTGTTTTGTTTGTTTGTTTTTTAGAAATTAGGCAGTAAAAAGCACTTAAAAACAGTAGAAATACAGAGAAAAGGCTGGCACACTTGACTGGGCCACATACAGTATTAAATGCAGTTTAAATTTTAACTTTTAAACAGACAAATCAAGTACACACACAGTAAAATGATTTAACCATACAATGCAGCAGAAATACAGCAAAACCACAGTGAAAATGGATGTTTTTAAAAGTGTGATTACCTAAAACAGTTACTAGAAAGCCAAAAGGGTACTTAAATCTGCAAAAAAGTCTCTCCCTCTCATTTCTGGTGCTGTTGAAGTCTGCAGGATGCCCAAACAGGATCCACCAAGCTAAAACAAATGCAAACCTGCGCAAACACAGGTTTTTAACTCAGAAACTTAATAAGGTAAATTTCAGAGCTGGAAACCACTCCTCTTGCAACAGATAGGCTGCTCTGCTTACCACTCTCACTGATAAGCAAAAAGACCTCCCACTATCACAACAAGGTCTGGACCCCTCAGAAACACAGACTAAAGTCCTGAAACCAGCAGATCTGGGATCTGGACTATTCTAGTATAGGAAAGGGTAGGAAATGAGCACTACAGATAGTATTTCTTTTTTGTTTTCTTGTTTTTTTTTTTTTTTTTAGAAATTAGGCAGTAAAAACCACTTTAAAAGAGTAGAAATACACAAAAAAGGCTGTCGCACTTGAGTGGGATGCCTACAGTATTAAATGCAGTTTAAATTTTAAGTTTTAAACAGATAAATGCACATACATTAAAATGATTGAATAGTACAATGCAGCAGAAATACAGCAAAACCACAATGGAAATGGCTTTTTTTTAAGTGCGATTAACTAAAACAGTTAATAGAAAGCCAAAAGGGTACTTAGATCAGCAAAAAGTCTCTCCATCTCATCTCTGGTGCTGTTGAAGTCTTCAGGACGCCCAAACACGATCCGCTGAGGTAAAATAAGTGCAAACCCATGCAAACATGGGTTTTTAACTCAGAAACTTGAAAAGGATAGAATTTAGCCCAAAACGGCCAATAAGGTAAATTTCAGAGCTGGGAACCACTCCTCTTGTGACAGATAAGCTGCTCTAATGCTTACTAACTGATAAGCAGAAAGACCTCCCACTACCACAACAAGGTCTGGACCACTCAAAAACACAGACTAAAGTCCTGAAACCAACAGATCTGGGATCTGGACTATTCTAGTATAGGAAAGGGTGGGAAATGAGCAGTACAGATAGTATTTTTTTGTTTTTAGGGGTTTTTTTTTAGAAATTAGGTAGCAAAAAGCACTTTAAAACAGTAGAAATACACAGAAAAGGCTGTCACACTTGTGTGGGATGCCTACAGTATTCTACAGTATTAAATGTAGCTTAAATTTTAACTTTTAAACAGATAAATCAAGTGCACACACAGAAAAACGATTTAACAGTACAATGCAGCAGAAATACAGCAAAGCCACAGTGAAAATGGCTTTTATTAAAGTGCAATTAGCTAAAAACAGTTACTAGAAATCCAAAAGAGTACTTAGATCAGCAAAAAAAGTCTCTTCTTCTCATTTCTGGTGCTGTTGAAATCTGCAGGATGCCCAAACAGGATCCGCCGAGCTAAAACAAATGTAATGCCATGCTAAACCTCTCAAAAGTAGCAAAGGCTACTAAACATCCCATGGGCATAGCCTTGTCAAAGTAAAATTTGCTTCCAACTACCATGCCCAACAACAGCCATTCCTCCTCCTATACCAGAAAAAGCTGGAACACAGATTCAATATCCACCTTTCACTAGCCACAGGTCTTCAAACCCCCCAGTGACCCACACAGTATCATCCAACAACACATAAGACACCTTAACATCCTCTGCTGCAATAAAATCATTAATGGAGTTCCCTTTTAGATAAGATAAATGGTGAATCATCCAAAATTCACCAGCCACTTTCTTAGGCAGTAGGCCTGATGGCAAAACCTTAAAACTGCCAAAGGGGGAGCTGTCAAAAGGCCCCAGAATCCTACCAGTCCAACATTCCTTCCCCACCAATGCTTCCAAAATATGATCGCAAGTTTTTACAGACAACTCCATCCTCTCCCATCTTAGACTTAATAGAAAACCCCTGAGAAAATGCATTAATAATTCCTCTGCTACTGCAAGTCAGGAAAATGCTGAAGCATCAGCAGCAACACCTGCACCTTAATGGGAGAATGGGTCCCCAGGTCTTCCTCTTGTCCCCTGAAAAGGCATCCCCTCTTTCTGCCCATGAAAATTCCTTCTGCCTCGCATACTCTGGGATCCCTGAAATGAAGATGATAAGCCCCTCACAACTGGCAAATACAAATTTGGGCTGGCCGCACTACCTTCCCGCCAACCACGCTGCAAGGTTAGATGCATTCCTGCACACTCTGACCAAGTGTGCAGGAACCTGCACACCATCCATGAGCATCTCCCTGCATTAAAAGCCCAACCAACCCCTGGCTCTTCTCCTCCCTCTGGTAATAGCACCATAACTATCCATCATAGTGGCCAACCATATGTCTGGCTGCCTCACCTCTCACCACAGGGACTGATCGACTGCTTTCCGCTTATGAAACCTCTGATAGTACCTTGTACTACCAGCCTGTAGCCTCTGAGCTTCTCAGATCATCAAAAAATATGCCAAGAGCTGAAGGGCCAAAGAACTATCTTTCTCCAACCACACTGCCATATAATGCAGAAAGCCCAACACCCAGTTCTCCCAAGTTTTCATTCAGTCTACCCACTCTCCATTGCCCCAGGGCTGCTAAAGCTGCCAACATATTTTTACTGTTTGCAGTTTCTAACTCCAATAATGCTGAACCTCATCAATATCAATTAAATCAAAAATGTCAATATACTCCCCCTTCCAGATCTTCTCTTTAACTGAGGAAGGTATATGAGGGGTCAAAAACTGCCCCACTGCCTTGCCCCACTATGCAGCTAACCAGTCTCTAGGCCAAAACCCAAGATCTGAACCCATCTCCTTCAAGTGTGAATCAGCCTCCCTAAAACCTGCCCCCCCTCATCACACATATATCCCCCCAAGCCATCTTTCAGTACCCCAGTCTCCTTATGTGATCCTTCACCATCTACACTCCAACTATTCCCAACTTGCTCTAAATATGACATGCCTAGTGGACCTTCCAACAACATATCATTACTTGCCAGTGTAGCATGCACCATTCAAACAGCTGGAGCATCCACTGCCACTCTCAGCTTGGACTGTCATGCTGTCTTCCCTCTGGCCACCTGCTTGCCTTTCGTTGATTACTTTGTCTTCCAACTAGAGTCACCCTGTTCCACAGACACCATGGTCTCAATGCTAGGCATATCATAAAACAGGTCTTCTGCCTGTAACACAATGTCCACCCATCTCTGATGCAATGTCCGTATCTCCACCACCTGCCCTGGAAGCACCTAGAAGTCATCCAGACCAATGACGCAACCTATAAAGAGAAACAAACAACAAAAACGTAGTCAGCCATAATATGTGTATATATCTATGTATATTCTCTCCACTTTTTTCCTTTTTTCTCCCATTTTTCCCCCACCCTCTTCTTCCCCTCCCCCTCCTCTTTTGAAAAATCTGGCCATTCTGCCACATCTGGGCAATAGAAAGGTGTGCTTACTGCAAGTAGCAGAAAAAGTGTGTGTGAGCCATACTTGTCAAACCATACCTCTCAGCCTCTTAAAACATGAAATCCAGACAAAGCCACCAAATAAACTGGGACAACTCTCAAATATTGCTCTTACAAAGCTAGAAAGAAAACAGATGAATTTCTGAAGGCTATGAAGTCTGCAACTCAAATCTCTGTCATAATTTTCCAACATCAGTCTCAACTGACTTGTTACTAATTTGCCAAACAACCAGAATATTATAACAAACAGACCAAATTATGAGGCAAAAGCTGGACATTCTACTACAATCTTCACAGCTGAAAGATATGCTCTTAACCTCTTAAAGCAAACAACCTGCCAGAAGACATAATTTTGTGAAGAAAAAGCCAGCTGCCCACTCCAAATATGAAACAAAACACCTGTACATTCTGTGACCAGATTTAAACAAAAACTTCTCACTGTGCTTCCAAACCATTCCCTCCACCCCTGTAATGGTCAGCAATATACCACGCATGCTCACAAACTACCCTTAGTCATGATCACCTCACCATGAAACACCGTCCTTCGCAGCCATACCTCACAACAACAACTTTTAAATATTGCTCTTACAAACTTAGAAAGCTGATAGAAGAACAGGTTTTGCATCAGCATGAATTTTCAGAAGGAAATGAAGTCTGAAACTCAAGTGTCTGTCATTACTTCTAACTTTAATCTTAAACAATTAAAGTGGACCAAAATTATGCAGCAAGATCTGGCATTATGTGAAAATCTACAGTTGAGAGGTATGTTCACAGCCAGTCGAATAAAAGGAAGCTGCCAGCCCACACCACCACCAACACAACTCCACACAGCCCAGAGACAAAACCAGCACATCTCCAATCACTCCCTGTTTCACTGCCTGACTGACATCAAAGCCCAGAGCCAAAACACATAAGAAAAGGCATCATGTTTTGCTTACCCCCCCCCCAATGATATGAAGTCTGAAAATCAAATGCCTGTCATTAGTCAGCAAATTCAAACCTCACTGACTTGCCACAGCAATAGAGAAAAAAACCCAAGCTTTATGAAGATACCTGAAAAGTAGGAGACAAAATCTGATCACTCTGCAAGAATCTGAACAGTAGAGAGGTAAGCCTTAACGCCAAGCATACACTGGGATGTGCAGATGTAGACTCTATAAAAACTCACCATTCTTGCCCCCCCCCTCAAACTGTGGTTAACATTGCACTCCACATGAACAATGATTGACTATTATTTGCAGTTGCCTTGCGGCCCACTAACACTCTAATGGGAGCAAAGAACCAGTCCAGCAAGGAATCACAAACTATTGTTCCACCACCACCAATGCTGATAAAAGGAAACTAACCCCTGAATCCAAGGCACACAACACATTATGTGAGCTAGAAAAGAAAACAGCGACACCAACCCATTACAAGCAACAAATGTAACGTCTGCTTCTTAGATTATAGTCTAAGCCCATAACTATCAGCAATTATTCAAGTACGAGCACCATCAACAGAAAAAAGCAATACTAAAGCCACAAATTACTATAACCAGCCTTATCCAAGGCAAGTAAAGTCTGCCACCATACAATTACCTAGTAGAAATCCAGTAGCAAGTGCACAGCAGGGAGAAACTCATTAACAGACAACAAACATTATTCCTTTCACATCTGCACCTAATTAAACAAATCCTGCTCCCTGCACTTGCTGCCTCAGTAACCACACACTTACTGAAGATAACAACAAACACCAAGATCCCCCGAAGAAGAGGCACAAAAAAAAACAGTTTATAAAGAGGTCTTTCTCACCTCCACCCTGCATACCATTATTAACCTGAGGCCTACCTGTTCACAGAGATATCTACATGTCATCACAGATGTAATACTTGCAGTAGCAAGATCATGCCAAAATGTGATCCTCAACTTAGCTAGACATACATCAAGCACACTAAGCCCCACTCTGCATCTACCTCACTTGCTCTGAACCTTCCCTTAATGAATTAACCCTTTATTTCCCAACTTTAGCTAAATCTTCCATTTCATACTACTTAACATCTTTGCCTACCCCCCAACCTAAATCTTCCCGCCTACACCCCCACTTCCTCAACCTGACCTTTAAACCCTGAAGGTGTCCCTTGACAAATTGGTTTGTTCCAAACCTCTTTTATCATTGCCCTCAGATGCAAATTTTAATTTCTGTTCCACTTTTTGATCCTCCGTATAACAACTTTCAGATTTTTTATCTAGTTTTAAATATTGTTTTAATATAGATTTTGATTAGGCTTAATTATTTTTTTCTTTTATCATAGATCTTATTAAAGCTGGTATCCCTGTATGGTTTGTGTGCCTTTTTCTTGACAATGGTCATTTATGAGAGGTTAGCCTCCAATTTGAAGAAGCATTTACACCTTTCCCAAGTTGATTCAGTTTTAGGCAACAGTAAGGGATTGTCAGTGAAAGTCAGTCACTTACTATATTTCCTCAGAGTTCCTAATACTGGCAGACTGGCTACAGCGATGCAATGAGAGACTATAGTTTCATGGTAGCATAGATCTGGCGTACAGAGGTTAGAGTTAGACATAAAGTAAAGTGTATACTCTACTAATAAGCAACACAAAATGACACTATATTATACTTATATACGTATGCAACACTATAATATGGTAAACAGGCATAACCTCCAAAAGGGGAACCAGGCATATACTTAGTCTGGCGTAGCTTAGGACCACAATGCAAGCACAGATGCCACAAATAGTGCAAGCTTCAATTATATACCACAGTATCTTAATGCAGATGAGAACTCAGTGCTAGCATGGATAGCACAAATAAGGCAGGCTTAGGACACATAGCTGAGTACATCAGAATGAACCATAGTGAAGCCATAGATTCCAGAAATAAAGCAGGCTTCAAAAACACGGTACACTATACAGTACATGAAGATGCGTAAACATTATTATTAAACTATTATTAAATTATATTATTAAACGAATAATGAGGAAGAGGATCACATTGCTGTCTGAGGTGCTGCAACTCAAGTGGGTTTAAAATAGTGTAGTACGAATTGCAACTTTAGCAGGTTTGTACATATACAGGAAATAAAAAGAAAGTTTGAATTGCAATATGCCTCTTTGAAACCTCTGACTAAAGCTAGGGTCTCTTTTTATTATAATGTTTTAATTTTTTTTTCTATTTTTGTTGCTTTTTTTTGTCATCTATTCACTAGTTTATTTATTTATTTTATTTTTTTTGTGTGTGTTTTTAATCAGTACAGTGCAATGTACAAATGTCAGAACTAATGCATGTTTAAAACAAAAACAGCAGTGCAGTACTGTAAAAGAGAACTGACTGACTAAAGATCACACTGCCGGCATGGATCCCATGACTTAAGAAGGCTGAAGCAGTACAGTACATTGTAAAATGTCACAGTTTAAGCATGCTTAAAACACACCATATAGTATTCTAATGCCATACCTAAAGCAGGCCGAATGTGGACAGTCAGGAGAGTATACTAATGCCGTAGTTAAAGCAGGATAACAGATATAATATACAGTGTGCATACTAGCATATCTAAAACACAGTACAGGCATGCAGCAAACATGTAGAAATGATTTACAAAATGGCATAACACAGCAATAATGGCCAGAAACGTATGCCCTAGTGTAAATCAGGTAAATGCAATAAAACTTGGTGAAATATAATGTGGTGCAGAATAACAAGCAACTTGCTGCTGTTTGTAACATTAAAAGTATAACAGCAAAATCAGAAATCAAAATGAAAAAAAGTATACCACCTAATGTTAAATAGAGCCAGTTAAAATGTAAAAAAAAAAAAAACAAAAAACAAGCACATCAGGTAAAGGTGAGTAGAAGCTGTCATAAAGGTAATGTGACATAGTAGTTTAAACTACGTGCAGTGAAAGTATAACAGAAAAAAAGATGGAACAAGTTTGAAATGCTAGACTACATGTAGAAGGTGTAACAGAAAAAGTCATTACAACCTTTAAGACCCAATTAGAGCAACATTGATAAACTAAGAAACACAAACGATAAATAGATTAATAAAACACTGTAATAAGATAGTAAAAGGGTGATCCTTGTCTTGCTATTGCAGGAATATAGAAAAGGTTTTATATGAGTTAGTCCCCCTGAAATAGAAGAGTAAAAAATGATGCCCACTAGCTTGCTTTCTGATTTCCTATGAGACTTTTCTTGGCCAAAGTGAAGTAGATAATAACAGATGCACACGCATTTTTATCAGTTGGTTATTAGAAAGTAAATACAAATGAGTCAGGCAAAATATTTTAAACTGTATAAAGATTTCATACTTGGAAAATTATGTTTTTATTAGTGCAGTTATGTTTATTTCTGAAGTGTGTAGCACTGGTTTTGCAACAGAATGAATGACGTGATGGGTGGATAGCTTCCCTAAGGTTGCCATGTTTACATTCCATACGTGTCAATTGTTCAAATCACAAGATGCTTACTTTCAAAATGCTGATGACTGTTTTCCACAGGAAATCACTACTGGTGCAGTTTCTATGTGTGTGTGCCGGTAGGGATTCATTTATTTTGGGACGTTTCGCCCTTTTTCATGTTTCTGCAATGGTAGAGCTGGTATTTATACCTGGGGATTTGGAGGCTTGATCCTTGCATCACAGATTCAGAGGGGCTTGACCTCCTGCAAAAAATGCTTACAGCTTGAAGTTTTATCGTTCTACTCTTTGAGAAATTTGTGTTCAATTATGTGTTCCCCCAGCATCTTGGTTACTCAAGATTGCATAACAAAAACAGATAGCTGCCTTTTTCATTTTAGTACTGTTAACAATTCTTTGCATTTTGTATACTGAAGTGGTGCAGCAAAGTATGCCTTACTTGTAGTGTCAGCATAAAATATTGGTGAGGGCAAGAGGTATACAATTATGTAGTGTCTGGAAAGCTGCAATAACAAAAAAATGTACACTCAGACTTATGTATCATTAATATTCCATTGTTTTGTGCATAAAAATCAAACTGATTAACATTTATTTTATTTATTTAACATTTGTTGACCAGGAAAGTTTGACTAGGACAGAGCCTATTTTCAGCAGAGGCCCGGGGAGAAATGCTCCAGAGGCATGTCTTTAGAATGTAGGAGGAAACTGGAGTACCTAGAGGAAACCCACATGAATGCAGGGAAAACATGCAAACAAGGCACCCCACCCCTCAATCAAACCAGAGAAGCTCTTGCTCTGAGTCAACAACGTTAACTGCTGCACCACTGCATCGCCCATGAACATGGTCTTAATACCACAATGACTCTGTCTAGTATTTTTATACTAACAGTGCTACATTGCTCATATGTTTATCGGTGCAGCTATAAACATTTTTAATTATTTACATGCCACTCACAACAGCTCCAGCACATGTAGAAGTGGGATGCATACTTGTACACTTACACTGTTATGGAAAATAAAAGAAATATAACAATAAAAAATGTAGAGAACCAATGTAGCACTGACATTACAGTCTCTAGTGCAAAAATTCATTGCAATTAACTTCTGATACATATAAAAAAAAATTAAAAAATAAACAATTCAAACTTTTTCATGATGTCATTTTTACAGCACCACTTCCCTTGTATGCTGATAATTTCATTGCAGTCCTGTATCGTTTAATTATGGTCATGCATAACTGCTTACTACAGCTGCAGTGATGGCAACATGTACTTATCCAGACTCATGTGGCAATAAAATGCCACTGCAATGCATAGCAATTCAACCAGCTGCTGCTTCTATTCACTACTTTCCACCCCAACCCTGCGACAGCGTGTGTATCTTTGTTAAAAGCAACATGATGCATGTTGTGTGCTGAGCTACTGTTACTACATGACATCAACCCACTAAGAGCAGTCCAAATACAGCTTTGATTTTATCCATTAATGTGTGCAACAACACTCTTTATTGCAATCATCTCTGCTGAAAGAATTATTACAAGTCTTGCTCTATCTGCATAAATCTCAGTACGACTCCACTATGTGCAGAAATGTGGTGTGCCAACATTGCTTGCATCCTCTACTTTGCATAACAGCTATTCAGCATTGCACTAACCTCTGTCAGAAAAAATATTTAAAAAATCATTTTGACACTGCTGATAACAGCAGCACCATTTAAAGTAATATGCCACATGCTAGTTGTTCAGCTTTGTGACATGATACTACCAACCCAATCAATGCTGTATGAATATCAATTCAATTTCATCCATTAGTTTATACAGTGACACTATTAACTGTACATATATCTGTTGGAAGACATGTTTTGATCTGCCTGCATTCTGCCAGCTATACCCCATAAAGCAACATATTAACTCATAACGCAAACACAAAACAGAACAACAAGGTGCATGCATACCATTTTGGAAAAGTTAACTTTCCTCTTTTTTTAATTTTCCAAAGCTTTTGGGTTTCTAATACCATTCCTAAGTCAAAATATGATAAAAGTTTATGAAATTAGTATTGTTTGTTCATGTCAACCAGAAGTGCTCTACACAGCACCCTCAATGTGCCCAGAAATGATTCCTTCTGCAATTCGTACAGAGTTACATGTATTGGTAACATATCTAAATACGCTTGTAGATTCCTTTTTATAAGACCTGTTGCTTCTGCTACTATTGGACCTGTCTGGGTATCATTCCTCCACATTGCTTTCATTTCTGCTTGCAAATCCTGATATTTTATGACTTTGTGCCTCTCTAAACACAAGACACTGTAGTCAGTGGGTGTGGC
Organism: Protopterus annectens; assembly: GCF_019279795.1. Lineage (NCBI taxonomy): Eukaryota > Metazoa > Chordata > Ceratodontiformes > Protopteridae > Protopterus > Protopterus annectens. The sequence goes on along the minus strand of NC_056729.1, from coordinate 1,155,015,137 downwards.
GATTTCAATGATTAGTGCTACTTTTGTCTTCTTTTCATAGACCACTATATCCATTTTTCTAGCATCTATCTTTTGAACTGTTGGCAATGGGTGATCCTATGTGATGTAGACTTCATCATTTTCTATGATGATTTGTGGCTCATGTTTCCAGTGTTTTTCAGCCACTTCAGTACCACAATGTTTGCACTGTCCCCAGTACAACAGTCTTGCCACATTATTATGCCTTTCAATATACAGTCCTTCTGTCATTAGTATGTCACAACCAGCAACAAGGTGTGTGACTGTTTCCAATTCTGTTTTACAAAACCTACATTTGTCTGTTTCTCCCACATGTTCAATGGACTTTGTAAACCAATATGTACATAGCCCACTGTCTTGGGCTGGCAATATTAACCTGTCATCTCTTGGTTTGAATTCACCTCTCCTTAACCGTTCCTGCATTCGATCCAGATCAACATGAAGTTCTTCCAGAAGTTTTCCATACTTGCAACTATATTTATGCATTTTCCACATTCATCGCCTTCTCATCTGGTCCTTCACCTTAGTTTTTTTCTTTTGTTTTTTGGTACATTCAGTTGCTGCCTGTTTTTTATCTACTTCTGGTTTGATTACCATTCCTGCTTGACACCAATATGCTTTGCTAGATTAAGCAGAGAAGTCATCTTAGAATTATTCTCCTCATGTTTCAAAACTTTCCTACATTTGGGTCTTGTGAGGTGAGCAGATATGTATGGAGTCCCACGATTGCAGATCTATACATGTAATTAGTTTCAAGCAGGCCTATCCTGAAAAATTATATACCACGTCTTTTGTTGGTTGCTTGCTGTTACTTGCATTTACATGCATGCATACCACAGTATATTTAACTATTTATTGTGACCAACTAGTCTTATTACTGTATTGTAATAAGTACAATAAATACACTGAGACTAACTGCTTCAGTTAATACGCATTTACTATTCCATTTTCCTTTCAGACCTACAAGCATGCAACACAGATGCTGTCAGCTCTCTATGGCAAATTCCCAAAGCTTGTTTATACACACTCATATTTATACCAAAAGGCTGATATTTTTTCTCAGTTTGATGTATTACAATCTTCCTTTGTATAACACTTTTCTTTGTTCTTCTAATTTATGATTTGTCCTTCTAATTTATGATTTGTCCTTCTAGTTTATGATCTGTTCTTCTAGTTTATGATCTGTCCTTGATTCTTTTTCAAGTTCAGTGGTCCAGGGAAACTCATTCTTGCATTTTCAGAAATGTGGTGTTCCAGCACTAACTGAAACTTGATGTTCTAACTTTATCTTGCTTGATGTTATATCTCTTTACTTCATCAATGTCCTTCCAGCTGCCATCTGCGCAGTTATTTTTACAGACTTTGTTTCTCAATAACATACTCCTTTACATGGATGCCAATATCTAATTAAGCTCTGCCAGCACACTTACTACTTCCTATTTTTCAGCATTTTATACTGTTCCTAAATTAACCCTTTATATTTCATATAATTCTTGCAGCTTTTTATTCAAGCTAATAATTATGCTAGCAACAGTTTTGTAAAGATGGTGAACATACTAAATAAAATAGAATACTATTATTCTTTCAGTTAGCCCTTATTGTATTTTTTTGAGGAACAGACTAAACTTCAGTTAAAGAAAAGACTGTATTTGTTTCATCAGCATTGCTATTTATGACTTGTTGAGTTATTGCAACTCTTAGTAACCTGCAGCATATAAAACAATTTCAAGCTGTCATTATTATTATGACCCCTAAAACTATCAATACAAGATGTATTAATCAATTTAGCAATTTGTTCCCAGATGATGACCATCTTGTGAATATGTCCCTCCAATTATGGGCAGTGTCAGCTTTTGTTTGTCTTTTACTATTAATACTGGGTTATTTGAAACCACACATACAAACTGTGGTGCCACTTTAACAAACATTTTGAAATTTGAAGGCAGTATTGTCCATTTAAAATTTTAATATCCACAGAATTTAGGGTTTTCAGTTTTACCCCTACTTTCCCCTAAAAGTGTGTCATACCAAGCTCTTTTAAATCTGACTTGGTATCTTTAAAACTTGGAAATGTAATATAATATTGTTTTTTGGTATTGTTGTCTTATCATAGTACGAGAGGATGGTATTTTTACCATTTGTTCCATAGAGTATTGGTAGAAATCACACCTTTGTCTTCCCCTGTTGAACTTATTCTTATTTTTGTGTTATTGTCTACACACTGTGACATTTTTGCATGATGTCTTCCCTTGTCAGTTTACATTATTGTCTACACACTGTGACATTTTTTGAACGATGTCTTTTCTTGTCAGAACGGTTACATTTTTGAGGTAATGTACAGCACCTAGTAGAGATAGAGCTGTTTATTGAAATGTTTATGTCAGTCTTTGATTCTTTCTCTACTTTTATGAATGCCTGACCTTGTTTAGCTAACCATGCTGTTATATTTGTGTTAAATGTTATCCTCCCAAAGGTACAAGCTGTATGCTCTTTACAACTGAAATTGTTTTGTGTTCTATTTTGTGTAACATTTTCCTAACTTAAGTTTTTTTCGTGAAATATTGTAATTCCCTCTGTTATGATGTTCAGAATGATGCAAATGAAATGCAGATGTCTGTGTTGAATGCTGTATGCCTTGTCTCACAGCTGCATTTTTATCTATAGTCTTTGAAGCATGTTCCAGACACTGAACATTTAGCTTGTCTCAATCTGTACTAGAATATATGTATGCTAGCAAACAGAAATACATGTATTTAACTAACTATATTATTTATACATATATTATAGCAACAGATGTGTATATGCATCTAATTAGCAAATAGATGTGCACATGCATTATACATTTTTAAACATATCTATCACTGTATACATTCCCTCTGTTTTATTTTAAATACAAAACTGTCAACATTAGTATGTACTTTTTAGTCAAATTATATTGCTATCAACTAGAAACACATTGGGAAGCAAAACCTTTAGTTTTCTTTTGATACAGCAAGTTAACACGGTGTTATATTGTCAACACAATGATAAGTATTACCAGTTATGAGCTGTATTTTGAAGTTGCTGAATATGACTTTATGCAGTGATGCCCTATGCAGTAATTTATTGACAATGCTTGAGGATTTTATTGCAAAGGCATTGCAGTCTTGTTTTCTGAAAAAAAAAAACATGTCACAAATGTCAGGCTTTGACTTGTTACTCTATTTACCTAGATAAACAATTTACCATATACGGTACAGAATACACTTGCTTGCACAGATTGTTTTTGCATCTGTACATACATGGCTGTAATGTACACTCAGTCCAGTTTACAAGTTTAGCATTAAACTGAAGCCTGCTAATTACATTACTTGAAACATTAAAATATATTTTGGTATTAACACTTTGTACCTTTATTTTAGTCTCTTTTGAAGTGCTCTTTACACAGTTAGTGTAAAATTGAAAGTATGCCCTTCCCCCTGTAGTATACATCATTTTATTGCAGTATTGTTTATTTGCTTTATGCTGTGAGAATTAAATGTATGCTTGCCCTTTTGGCTGTTACCTAGACTGTGACACTTTGGTCTTACACATTTGCTCATATTTATTGGCCATTTTTAAAAACAGAAAATGTTTTTGTAAAGCTTTTGCTGTTGCCTATGCTGTCAACGTTTTAGTAGGAATTGCTTTTACCAATTTTGAAAAGACATTTACTGTTACTAGTAGCTATTCATAACCTTCCTTATTTTATCAAGGGACCTGTATAATTTATTTTAACTGCATACCATCGCCCATGTACTGACTGTAGTCTGTGTAGTATTTACTTGCAGACTTTTGTTCTTTTTGCTTAATGCTGCACGTGAATACTTAACAATAATGTTTTAGAAAAACGTAAGCCATTTGGCCTCGCAACCAGTCTTATTTCCTTGACCTTATAAATATCAGTACCAGTAACATTTTATGTTATGCAACATTCCTTGTAACTACCCATTCCAGCCTGGAAGATTTGAGTTCACATACTTTTGTCTTTCTGCGCATTCCAGATGCTTAACCCATAACTCCTTCAGCACTTACTCGTACCTTCAGTCATTCTTTAATATACTTACAACTTGATATAAGAATGCAGTTGTAAAACTCTTAGAATTATAATAAACATCTGTAATTCCTAACTATGCATAATATTGCTTTTGAATACTGTTTTTGCTGGAGTCTTTGCTATTTTTGATGATATTATACAATTACAAAATATTTTAAGAAACAAAAGAGATATTGGCTTAACTAACACATGCTAAAAACAGATATATTTACATGATTTACATTTGCTGCTGTGTGCCTTTTGCTGCACTTTAGGTGAAAAGAAAATACATGCAGTCAGTCTTCAGACGTCATGACTTTACTGCATTTAACTACTTTTATTTGATTTGTATGCCCTATAACTGTTTTTTTATTTGAAATGGTTTGAAAATCATCATTTAAGTGCCTTGCTTTAACTGAATGAAAGTTTCTGCTATGTACGCTTAACCATTTTTTAAAAGTAGAATAGTACATTGTAAATTATTTCCTATCAGCATAGTTAACTGCTGTTGCTTGAACTCTTTACTAACAAAACGCTTTAGCTTTTCTTCATCTCCAGACCACCTAATTAAATGACATCACAAAAACAATTAAATATTTAAAATGCTTAAAGAAATAAATGGCAAAAAAACACAAAGAAAAGACATTGTATTGAGATTATATTTGTCAGTATTTTGTTTTGCTGACTTTAAAGCTCTTATGCACTTCTGAAAAAGTGTTTGCATATGTTGTCTGAACTTTTTGAACTCACTCTGACTGTGTCTTAGAAGTTTATTAAATATTTTTGTCAGTTCACCATGAACCTCATCTCTGTTTTTATCTGTTTTGTAATGTGCAGTGGTTTTATGCCACTTTCGTCTAGCAAGATGTACAGAAGATTCTGTAAATAACTAACTTGACTGATACTGTAACTCTGAAAATAACATTTTACATGTGGTGACAGGACATAATGCATCTGGTTGTTTACCATTATTTTTATGACATTGCACACAGAAAGCAGTTTTATATGACTTGCACAATAAATGTTTACTGTCATACCAATGATGTTGCTGTTTAAGATACCAGTCAGATGTAATGTATTTACATAAAGCATTGACATCAACTTTACCTAGTAAAGTACTGCATGAGCTACAGTTATGTTTATACCAGTCTTTAAATTGTGACCATACATGTGCTGGACTATTATTGCTGTCAACCTGAAAGGTAGTGTTACATTTCACAGTTCTTTTGTTTATAGCATCCATGCTGCAGAATGAAAAAGAAAAAGAAAATTACCAGTTTCTGTGTGGAAGGTGGCCAAGTCCTCCATCAAGAAAGCGTGGAAAGTTCCTTGTTGGTTCTCCCAAAAGGTGGGCAAACACAGCTGGCAGATTCAGCTGTGTGAATGTACAGGACCTGTGGAACTTGCAGAGATGCACTGTTCTGCTACTGGATACTGTGCATAAGAAGGAGACAAACATTTGTACTGCAACTGGACGTACTAACTGAATAAAATGAAAAAGAAGCTGTAGTTGTCACAAGAAGAAACCATTCGGTCCGTCAACTGTGGCTCGCCATTGAAAAATCATATATGCGTCTTCTGTTGGTTTCTTGCTGTTACTCGCATTTACATGCATGCATACCACAGTATATTTAACTATTTATTGTGACCAACTAGTCTTATTACTGTATTGTACTAAGTACAATAAATACACTGAGACAAACTGCTTCAGTTAATATGCATTTACTATTCCATTTTCCTTTCAGACCTACGAGCATGCAACACAGATGCTGTCAGCTTTCTATGGCAAATTCCCAAAGCTTGTTTATACACACTCATATTTATACCGAATGCCTGATATTTTTTTCTCAATCTGATGTATTAAAATCTTCCTTTGTATAACACTTTTCTTTGTTCTTCTAATTTATGATTTGTCCTTGATTCTTTTTCAAGTTCGGTAGTCCAGGGAAACTCATTCTTGCATTTTCAGAAATGTGTTATTCCAGCACTAACTGAAACTTGATGTTCTAACTTTCTTGCTTGATGTTACATCTCTTTACTTCATTGATGTCCTTCCAGCTGCCATCTGCACAGTTATTTTTACAGACTTTGTTTCTCAATAACTTACTCCTTTACATGGATGCCAATATCTAATTAAGCTCTGCCAACACACTTACTGCTTCCTATTTTTCAGCATTTTATACTATTCCTAAATTAACCCTTTATATTTCATATCATTCTTGCAGCTTTTTATTCAACTAATCATCATGATGGCAATAGTTTTGAAAAGACAGTGAACATACTAAATAAAACAGAATACTATTATTCTTTCATAACCCTCCTTTGGAAAGGAGAATATGTAATCTTGGTATGCACTTATTTGTATAAATCATTTGGTGAGCATGAAGCATCCTTCTTGTTTTCCTGTCTAATCTATCCAACATGTTTTGGGGCCAGTCAGTCATTCCAAAACTGTAAGTTAGGACAGGAAGAGCAAATTGGTTTATAGCTTGGTTTTGTGTATAGATGTCAATGCTGTTTTCAGGATTATTTAAGTTTTCTAAAGTATTCCTTACTAAGTTTTATTTGCGAGAATACATTGTCCATATAAATCTATTCTAAAATAAAAGAATAAATAGCAAATGTAAATCTTGAATAACAAGTTAATTTATGTTTGTAAAATTCTTATATAATTAGATTGTTATAAAAAAAAAAAAAAAAAAAAAATAATTACCATAAGTATATATTAAAATTATATTATAAAAAAAACTTTTAAAACTTTAAAACTCACACTTTGAAAAAAAATATTAAGGTCCATCTTGTTGTGAAAATGAAATGAAGTATCAAATGATCTCAAAAAAAAAAAAAAAATAATCAGGTGCAATGGTTAATAAAACTCAACCTGACTTGACTTCACTTGAATTTTTTTTCAAAAATTACACAACAGAAAACTGGATATTTTTAAACTTACATTTTTATCAAACTTTTTTATTAATTTACAATTTACAAAAAGTTTTTAAAGGTGTTTTTTAAAGGTAAAAAGAACAGAATAAAAGCAAAAGCAGCATTTAACCCCCTATTCAATTTTCAATTAAGGAATTGAAAATAAAGAAAAGAAAATTAAAATTAGAGAGCAAGGAAGAGCTGCAGCAGAAACCTAACAATTTGCCAAATTACTAAATTTGAGATAGATCAGTCATAACCAGAATTTAAATTTTCGCAAACCAGAAAGTTAAGAAACACTGTAAATTTGGGGACACACACAGTATGATGGTAAGATGATGGAAATTTGTATGATGGTAAAAAAGAAATTCTTAAATGAATGTGAAAAAAATATTGCTTATCAAAAAATTCAATACAATATTAATTATTTATTTTTGGATGGTTCTATAGTTGAGACTTATCAATATTTGGAATAGAAAACATGAAGAGTTCAATCAATTAGTGAGTTATGTGAATGAAATTTACTATTTTTTTTTTACCAAATAAACAAATGAAATGAAACTGCAATATTTGGGACGCCCACATTGAGAAAAATGGTAACTTTACTTCTAAAGTTTATAGGAAGGGATATTTTTCCAACAAAATCTTTAACAGAGAATGGAATAATTTTTCCAAAGTGTCTGATTATAAGTTTTATTTGCATTTGTTCGTGTTTTATTGTTGATCCTTCATCAATTCTCAAATATTTATACACTCATTTTTTTGCTCAAGTTCTTTTTTATCACATTCTTGTCCCAAATTAAAGTGTCCTGGTGCTGCCGTTTTCTTGCTTTAAAGATTCCTTTTGCACATTTATGAAGACCAAATGACAGTCTTATTTCATCTGCAAAACTTTTGACAACTGGCAGCTGTACTTTCAGTTCCTCATCTGATAAGCTATACAGTTTTAAATCATCGACAAAGAGAAGATGGAAAGTCTTTACACTTTGTTGTTTTCTAGGAGCCAAATTATAGCCATGACCTAAGCTGTTAACTAGACAAGTTAATGGGTTAAGGGCAAGGCAGAATAGCAGCAGTGCAGAGAGTCACCCTGGATTATCCCCCTTTGAATTTTTATCCCTGGGATAATAATTTGTCCTTTATCATGGCTTAATTGCTGATTGGCCTGCTACTGTTTCATGGTCACTGTAATTTAGTTGATCATTGTAGGCTGTATCTTATACATTTTTAAGAACTCTTTTATCCATAAATGTAAATTACTATCAAATCCTTTTTTGTAGTCAATCCATGCCATACTTACATGCTTCCCTTTTTACAGTTCTCCACTATGACTTTATTTAACAACAAATGATCCTTTGTTCCATATGACTTTATTTCATTGCCCTTTTGTTCTACTGCCATAATTGAGTTTTCTTCTAAATGACTATAAACTCTGACAGCATCAATTCCCAAGTATAGTTTATACATCATCAGGAGGCAAGTTATCCGTCTATAATTTTTAGGATAGCTTGCAGGTTTACTCTTAAGCAGGAGCATTGTTTTCTTGTTGTTAGCCAGGTTGGTATATGTTCGGGGTGCACATATAAATAGTTCTTACTCATTGCTAAATCTTCATGCAAAGATGGTAGGTACTGCATCTGGGCCTCGGATTTTCCAATTAGAGGCTTTTCTTAACTTTGTTTTAGTCTCACTGGCTGTTATTTCATCCCATTTCATATCCTGTACCTTTAAACTTCTTTTCCTTTCTTTTACTTCCTCTATCCTTTTAGCATCTTTGCTGGGTTTTACATGATTTTCATAGATACTTCTCCAAAATGTATCTATTTCTTCTTTTTTGTAGGTCTTTCCATTCCTTTTACCTTGTTTCCCAATTCTCCATAAAACTTTTTTGGGTCATCAATAAATGGCTTATTTTGTACTTTTCCTTTATATTTATCTGCATATCTTTTAAGTTTTTCAGTCTTTGTTGAGATTTTTAGTTTGTTATTTGCGATAGTGCTTGATAGATCCTGATCTGTTCTAATACTATGCATTGCTTTTATCACGTCTATCTTTCTTAGCATTTTTGTTGATCTGCTCCCTCTTCTATATCTTTCTAACGGTGACACTTCTTGTATTAATTGCTTTATAGTTTTCTCTAAGCGATACTTCAATGATGGTATTCAACTTATCCCCTTCCTTGACCTCACTACCCTGTGTTCTTGTGGTAGAACTTTATCAGTTATCAATTTAGCTGCACAGTAATATATCCTGTTTACTTCTATTATATCGCATGGATCTCTATGGACAGTCCCAATTACTGTGTTTATTTGTTTTATCAAACTTCTGACTTTTGGGGTTTTATTGACATTCTGCAGTCTATTTCTTTCATTGATCTTAATATTTATTTTATTTATTTTTTATTTATTGCATTTGTTTACCGGGAAAGTCCACTGGGCCTAAAATAGTCCATTTTCAGTGGAGGCCCTGGGAGAAAAGCTCCGACAAGAACATAGATGCAGAAAAAAAATTAAACATTAAATGGTGCAGAAGTAGGAACAGTGTTATCCATAGTAGTTGCATTAACATATACAGAATATATACATAAAAGCAGGAATTTAGTTGGTTGCCAGATGAATTCCGAGTAGGATATGTCTATCTATGTCTATTAAATCAAGCAACTCTTCTCTTAGCTCATTTTCTTCTAAACTGAGGGCACATTTTTGTTTTTCCATTTCCAGCGGGCATTCTATAGAAAGTTCTATGCCATCTTCCTGGGGCACATGCTGTTCAATTTCATCCTGTGCCATCTGTTGCTGTGTCATATGGGAACTCACTGGTCTATCACTCCTCATTGACTGCATCAGAGTTTCCACAGTTTCCTGTTCCTTCTCTTGCTGTCCAGCTTCAAGTGAACATTTATACTGGTTTCCTGTGGAAGGCTCTAAAATGTCTTCATATGACATCTGGCCATTTCCTTCCTGTTCTACTGGTTTCCCCTTAATTTGGATATTCATTGCTCTATCCTGTTGTGGTGCTTCCTGAATTAGATTTTCTACACTGAATCCCTCACTTCGCAGGTACTCCATGACCTCAGTTTCTTTTTCTTTAACTTCTCCATTACTAATCACCTTTTCTACTTTTCTTTGTCTTCTTATTTTTTGTATTGTAAAGTTTTCCATGTCTAGATTCCTTTGCCTGTATTTCTCTTCAAATATCTTTGGTGCTGCTGTCTTTGTATTGGTTAGTTTCGCTCTCTCCGTTGCATAAATATTACACCACATTAAATCTCTTTTTCTTTCCCATGTCCATATTTCTTCTTCAGATGTCTCCTGCTCTTCCTGTTTCTCCTTACTTTGGGGACTCACTCCATCATGGTGTGATGTAACCTGTGTTAGACCTTCTACACCAAATCCTTCACTTTGCAGGCACTCCATAACTTCAACTTCTATTTTTTTAACTTCTGCTTTACTATTCTTCCTTTCTACATTCCGTTTGTAATATTATTTCTTTATTGTGAAATTTTCCATATCTGGATGTCTTTTCCTGTATTTCTCTTTGAATATCTTTGAGGCTGCCTTCTTTATATTAATTAATTTGGCTTTCTCCTTTGCATACATGTTGCACCATATCAAATCTCTCTTTCTTTCCCATGTCTATATTTCTTTTTTATACTTTTTGAAAATCTCCATGTTTTGCTGTTTATATTTTCACATTTCTTCAGATGCTTCTTTTTCCAAACAGATCTTTCTTGGTCTACATACTGTTTTTCACAAATCTGTTGTATTAATGAATATAAATTTTTATTTTTAGCTTCTGACAGTTTTTCTTGTGGAAGTATTTTTCTTTTCTCTAATTTTTGTTTTAATCATTTTGTATATCTTGTGTCGGGTTCTTATCCTCAGTAGTCCACTTTATCGTCTATTTGGCTCTTCTTTGTGTTTTGTGATTTTTATGGACTATTACTTTCTTCTACAATGGGGGGGGGGCATCCTCCCCCTGGGCCTGGCCTGGCCTGGCCCCATTGTAGAAAAGTTTCCGTATTTTGAGGATTCTGCACTGTCATATTTTCTGATCCTGGCCCCAGTATGCCTACTAGGATCGGGAACTTTTTTATCCTGGGTCTTTTGCACCCAGCTATCTTTTGTAATTTTTAGCCTACTTCTGTCCATGATATATCCTACATAAATACAATCTGTGTATCAGTGTTATCTTGGTGAGATTTTATGAAAAACAGGGTCCACCTCATGAAGGCACTCACCAAAACTGGAGGATGAATTCAATTCAGCAATAATACTCTCCTTTACTTGTTGACATATCATCTCTCCATTCAGACCCCCTCTGTAAGACTATTGTGATTTAAAATAAATTGATCAGGAGATAGACTAGAAACCAGTGTAGGAATATGTATTTTAGATGATGTTTACTAAAGAAGTAACAAAGTAGGGTATACATGCAATATCTATGTCTATATCAGGGCAAGGTTATTAGTTGTTAGGTTAGCAAGGAACATACATAAAAAGGCAGCAGCAGAACAGAGTGCAGAGCATGAAGCGTTTGTAAAAGTAGGTTGGGTTGTTACTTAGAGTACCCAAGACAGTGGGGAAAACATGAAAGCAGTATTCAGTGAAAGTAAGGAATTTGTTACTTAATTAAGTGTAACAGGCAGTTAGCAGTAGTAGTACAACAATATAATACTGCAGATAAGTAAGAGAAAAGATGAAGAATTGGATAAAAAGAAAGATGCTTTTTATGATGCAGTATTGATTATTATTACTATTATTATTATTTGTCTTCTTTTATTAAAGAACTGAAAATGTAGACAGGAGGATCGGTTTTGAAGTAATTTAGTGAAGTGAAGGTTAAAAGGAAAAACTTCCATAAGATAAAGTAATATTTGTATAGTATTACATGGTCATTAGTATAACCTGGAAGACTTATGAAAAGACTGAATGGGGCCCAGGTATTCATAGACATACTGCACTAATATATAGCAGCATCTTGTCTATAAAGTCTTGCATGCTAGCACTCACAACCCCAATTTGTACACAAGTCAGGGTAGTGGACATCAGTGTCCAGTAGCCATCACATGTTCTTCAGTGGCACAGAAAGCACACCTTGTACACCAAGTTGTTCTAGATGCAAATGTGACAATACTGTGTAACAGGCAGTGCTACTCAACACAGCACTGACAGACCTAGCAATGTGCAGCAGTATAATTTACTTTCTTTGGCTGTATACTGGTCTGCTGACTTGTCTTGGAGTGATTCATAAAACAAACTCTCCCTAGAACTGAAGGCAGACCAAAGATCATTATCATTTTAGGAGAATGAGGGGATGTAATGTGGTGCACTCTCTGACTAATGGGAGATCATAGGCATCATAGGAGGAGGGTAAGCAAGCTTATGTATGTGATAACGTTTGCCTCCTTCACAGAAGCATCCTTTGTCAGAAGGATTTTTCCTACCACACAGTGGAGCTTTTCTTTGCTTTTTTAATTTTATTTAGATTGTATTAATATGTTGCTCAGCTCTGTCAATTGGGGATATCATTAGGAAGGAAATTTCTGTGCTGCCAGAGGCAGCATCACTGGATTCTAAGCAGTTCAGAGAGACAAGACAGGTTTATGACAACTGTTTATTTATGAATGATGTACATTCAGGGAGGAGATTGAGTTGTACATATAAGACAGTCTGCCATGTCTTACTTCATTGTGCTGGTACTTTCTTTTTAATCAGAATTGGCTTTTGACATTTCATTCTGTCTGTAGCATACCTAACTTGCTCCATGTTTATAAACAGCAACTAAAGAGACGATAGAAGCAGTCTTGGTATCAAGAAATAGTACAAGATGATCAAGGGCCATTTTGCAGGCAGAGTGCTTTGAGATCCTCTCAGAAACGAGGAAGTGTATGGAATATGCAGCTGAGTAATGGTAGCTCAGTTCATTTTCAGGACAGTGGCATTTTAGGATCCCGCTTGCGTCCTAGTATCAAATCTGAGAGACTGGGACATACCTTTATGCAGGAAATGGTCTGTAAATCTGACTTGGCTATGTCTTAGTCTGATTGCTAAGATCATCAGTCTTAGTTTGTACACAGCGATGCAGTGCTATCTGCAAGCCTTAGGTTCACTCAGAAATTATCCTGTTTTACTTTGTGACCTGGAAAATCTGCCACAGATGTGCTTGAAGAATTATTTGGCTACTGTTTGTTTTTTTTTAAGTTCGGTAAGTTTCTGCAAAGAGCTTATTTTTCTGCTATATGAAGATGAACACAAATTGCCAGTTTCTGGTTAATATGTACACCAAGGTTTTGCATAGTGAAACTATATCTAGATATTGGATGGGGCAGGTTTATATTTCTAACAGTGGATGCTTCATTTCAGGTAGGTTTTGCTTGCCAAGTAATATTACATTTATAATCTACTGCTACTGAGATTGAGCATTAAGACCTTTTTGTGGGGCCTGTGAGAGAGTATTGATGTTTGGTATGACATAGGAAACTGGATTCATTGATGTATTGGACTTCTCAATACATTGTTTACTATGACTGCTAAACCGTGAAGAAGGCATACGTCCTCAAAGTAACCATCGTTGAATGGCTCTGTTGACAAGTGTAGGTTAAATATGATTAAAACACGTGATTTAAAAATAAAATTTGCAGGTAAAAGCTTTTTTCATATAATCTCTCTAGGACAAAGGGATGATAGACTGTGTCAAAGAATTTTCATTAGTCTAAATAAGTATAAACTAGTTTGCTTTCCCAAATTGCATTTGACACTGTACCGCAGCTAGTTTGTCAAATTGTCATTCACATTGTTTATACAACTGCTAATGAAAGTGTTAAAATGATGTCATTGTCTGAAGTTTTTTTTTTTTTTTTGAGCATACATTAGCAAAACTACTTTGCTGTATTTCCTTGGCCAACCGTTTTTAAGCTTCAATATTATTCTCAATGTCTTGTCTGTCTTGCTGATATATAGATGTTTCCATCATAATGTTAATAGCTGTCTCTTCCATCATTTGAATGTTTACTTTATTCACTGCCCTAAACATTCCCTTGGGTTTTAATTGCAATACGTTCCCTCCCTCCTTCTTTTGTGGTTCTTTATACTCCTAAAAACTGTTTTCCTTCACCTTGAATGTTATTGCATTTGACAGCTGCTGTTTTTTTTTTTTCATATTTTAGATCTGTATGTTTATTTCAAAAATAGTATTTGTTTATCTATGCATTTTCAGTTGTTGACCATAATAGTTCTACTGAACTAATGACCATTTTCAGGGGAAGCTCAGGAAGGAAAGCTTCAAGTAAAGGTGCATAGATATCAAGGCACCAGTGTAAAAGTACAAGGCATTTTGTAAGATAGTAAAGAGTAATAAAAATTATATCATTGTAGGAGTAGATTCTGCAATGTCAGTTTTCAGATATCTCCTTTATTCTCCCAGGTGCCTTTATGCCCACTATATAAACCTTTCCTAAAACATTGCCATATTTTTAACAAAATGTGCCCTGCAGAAGTCAGATCTCTCCTTTATAGCTGGTGTGAGTTTCTATTTAAAATAATATGAACACCCCTATTTTCACATCAGTCACTGACAAATCGCTGCCTGGTTTCTCATACATCTCTCCCATTCCATTTTATCAGAACACCAGGTGGAAGACAGCCTTTCTTTGGATAGGCATTACTGCTACCTTTCTAAATTGTGTCTCTTAAAGGGTACCAACACTTGTAATGACCTTAGGTGAAAGCACATTAAAGGTGTTTCAGTCTATATTAGGTATATTAAAGCATCATATCAGCAATGCCATCTTTATTGCAACTCTATGGATACAAGCTATCATAGGTTCATAGGTGTGTACTAGGCTAATGGCCCTGGGGCCTTTACAAGCCTAGCCCATAGAAGTGCCCTGGCATTGTGCCGCCTGTCATTTGTTCCCAGTGCCTTTATCAAGCAGAGCCACTGGAGTGATTCCCGGGGTGAACTTTCTATTTCCCATCCACTCACCAAAATTTCTCTTGAAGAGGGCTAGTGAGGTGCTCTGCTTGACATGTATGGGAAGTCTATTTCATAGCATGGGCAGTCTCTGGGTTATGAACCTGTCCCTCCAGCATGTTCTGTTGATTGTGGTAATGAGGTTGAAGTCTCTGGAGCATGTGGTGCGGATGGATTGAGATTTCTTTAGATGAAGCATTTCTAACAGAGCTGGGTCAGACATGGTTTTGTAAGTCAAGCAGAGATTGCCTCTTAGTAGATGATATGAGACAGAGAATAGCTGGAGTTTTTTGAGTCTGTCCATGTAGGACATGTGTTTAAGGCCTAGGATCCTCTTTGTGAGCTTCATGAGGTACTTTTGTGACCTCTATAGCTGTTGCAGGTGTCTAGTGAGGTACATGCCAAATGGGGCATTATACTCTATGATTGGTCTAATGAGGGAAGAGTAGAGAGAAATGATGATCTCTTTCTTCCTGGATGCGAAACCCTTGGTAATGAGATGTGCCACATAGAAGGACTTTCTGACCACAGTGGCAATGTAGTGGTCGAAGGAGGGGTTGCTGTCAACCTGTCTCCCCAAATCTCTTATTACACCTTCAGTGTTCAGTAGGCTCCCATCAATGTGGTAATTAGTGGGAATTGAGTTTTTCCCAAAGGGGGTGACGATGCATTTTTTGACATTAAGCTTAAGGCCTTGGTTTCAACACAAGTCATTGGTCTCTGTGAGGCCTTTCTGTAGGATGTCTGCATCACTTGGGGAGTTAATAATGGCTCCCAGCTTGCAGTCGTCTGTGAATTTGGTCAGCCAGAGTCTCACTGTGTTGCCTGGTCTTCTGAGAAGTAGATAATTAAAAAAGAAAAGCACGACGCTAGAGCACCAAAAGGTATGTTAGCGCTTTAGTTTACTAAAAATATGTAAACTTCTTCAGACAATTCACATACAAATAATCAGCTCTTAAATAATTTTAAAAAATGACATCATTTCCTAAAGCTACCTTACCTCAATTTTAAGTGAAAGAACATAAGCTACAAGAACATAAAATGAACACATAATTATTATATTAAATTAATTTCCTATAAAATATATAATATAATATATGTTACCTAAGTAAAGCTTTCAGTTTTAGAATGCTTTTGATAGAGATTACATCATTAAGACCTAAATTTCAACTGCCATAAAACTTCTTTTTCTTCGAGTCTCAAGCTAATAGGCCCCCCTCTTTCATTGTCAGGTATTTTTTCAATAATCATAATAAAAGGACAAGTGGTTTATTTAAACCAATATTACGTATTAAAGAGGATGAAATGACTACTTTAACTGGAGTGGATACTCTAGACAATTTGGCTATTCCATTTGATCATCCATTATTACCTGACTCCAACAATTGAATGGGATCTAAACCGTGTAATAAGGTCGAGAATGGGTAGTCATTTATTTCCAGTTTCATTACTACGTTTTCTTTGTATGTCCCATCTTTAAAATCTATTATCTTTAAAAATTGGGGTTATTTATGTGAGGATCAATCAATCAGTAAATATATTAATGAACATCCCCATGTGGTTTTCCATAAAGGGTGTAATTTGAAAACAATAAGTCCACCGTGCACCGTCTACATAATGGAATGTTCAAATGTGAAAGTTGCCACTGGTGCAAGTACATTAAAGTGGGTAATATATTTATAATAAAAGGAAGAAAGTTTCATATTAATGGGAAGTTTAACTGTAACACTAGGGGGGAGGTCTACCTTAGTGTGTGCTCTAAATGTCAGGCTTTCTACATAGGGAAAATGGATAGACCACTGAAGAATAGAATTTATGAACACTATTATGCAATCAACAAAGGGAACTCTACCAATGCCCTAGCTAGACACACTTTATTAAATCCTGAGCATAAATTTTTATTTATGATTATTGAAAAAATACCTGACAATGAAAGAGGGGGGCCTATTAGCTTGAGACTCGAAGAAAAAGAAGTTTTATGGCAGTTGAAATGTAATGCTTCAGTTCCGCCAGGTCTTAATGATGTAATCTCTATCAAAAGCATTCTAAAACTGAAAGCTTTACTTAGATAGGTAACATATATTATATTATATATTTTATAGGAAATTAATTTAATATAATAATTATGTGTTTGTTTTATGTTCTTGTAGCTTATGTTCTTTCACTTTAAATTGAGGTAAGGTAGCTTTAGGAAATTATGTTTTAGAAAATGATGTAATTTTTTTTAATTATTTAAGAGCTGATTATTTGTATGTGAATTGTCTGAAGAAGTTTACCTATTTTTAGTAAATGAAAGCGCTAACATACCTTTTGGTGTTCTAGTGTCGTGCTTTTCTTTTTTAATTTTATAAGTTTTGTGATTACTAAGTTTGTTTGTTCTGAGAAGTAGATGCCAAACAGGAGAGGACCCAGGACCAATCCCTGTGGGACTCCACACATGACTGGCCGTCAGTCTGGTGTGCTGCTCTCACACTGTGTGTTCTGTCTGTGTGCCAGTTTACAACCCATAATGATATAAGGGATGATGCCTAGTTTGGTGAGTTTATCAATAATTTCTGAATGAGGAATGGTATCAAAGGCCTTGGTCAGATCAAGATAGGCTGTATGAACTGCCTTACCTTCACCCACCACTCTGGTGACTGACTCAACGAAGTCAACCAGGTTGAGCAGGCATGATCTACCTTTCACAAAACCAAATTGCTTGGGATATAGAGTTTGGAGTTTCTCTATATCCTTGTTAATTAGGTCCATGATGATGATGTGCTCCATAGCCTTACATATCAGACTCTTCAGGCTAATGGGGTGATAATTTACAGGTTCTGTAGTCTTTCCTCCTTTATGGAGAGGGATGACTGTAGCAGTGCCCCATTCGATAGGGACAAAGCCTGAGGTGAGGCTGTGAGTGAACAGAGCACACAGATGTGGTGTCAGTTCACTTTGTAATTCATGTAGAACACAGCCAGGGATATTGTCGGGTGCCATGGAAGCTGTATTCTTGGCCTTAGACAATGCAGCTTTAACCTGTGCTGCAGTAATGCAGCATGCCTGGCATTCTTCTGGTATTGAGATTGGTCCCTTGGGGGGGGGGTGAGGGGTAAAGTTGACACTGAATCTGTTGGCCAGTATGTTGGCAATATCTGTTGGCTCAGTATAGGAGGTGCCATTGTGCAAATCTGGGTTTTGCCATGGAGATTCTTGATATAACTAAAGAAGGTTTTGTGGTTGTTTTTATTGTCTGCCGAAATTCTGCCTTCATAGCTGGCTTTGGAGGTTTTGATGAGAGAACTCAACTTTTTGTTGAGGCTAATAACAGAATTTTTCCATTCTTGGGGCTTCACCTTGTTGTATTCTGTCTGGTGGTCCATTGTAGACTTTAGTGCCACATTCAGTCTCCAATGTGATGTACCTTCTCCCTTCCATGTTAACTTGAAGACTCTGCTGCTTTAACCTTTTACCTGTATAGTGTACTATATACCTCCTCCTCTTTTTAACCACTTTTTCTTCTTAAAGGTGTACCCAAGTGTGTTCAAATCCCAGTCAAGTTTGTCTGCGTACTGTTCTTCTGTAACTTAACACAATACAAAGGCAGAGTTCTTTTAGCATTAGAGATAATTAAGGAAACGTCTTGCTGAGAATATGAGCACTTCTGTTATTCATTTCAGTTTCTTTGTTCACTTGTGCCTTTCTGGCTTGTTTCAGGATGAATATGGACTTACTTTAGCTGCCCCACCTCTTCTTCCTCTACCTCTGCAAGCCACTTTTACAAAGTATGTATATTCGTATGGTCTCTCTCCTTTGTCTGAATATCCCACATCTCTCTACATAAAACCTTCTAGCTTCCCTTGGCCTATATTTATTTATTTATTTATTTATTTATTTGTTGCCATTTATTGACCAGGAAAGTCCACTGGGCCCAACAACCCATTTTCAGTGGAGGCCTGGGGAGAAAAGCTCCATACAACCACAGAAATTTTTACATAACATCAGTTTAACTTTGAAAGTCAATAAAGTGTTTACATACTACTACACCTGAACCTTAATACTTAAACTTTTGACAAAAATACTGCTCTTATATGCTAATATTTTACAAATGCCCAACATACCAAGTGTCTTAATCCTCACTTTCTTTCTTTCTTTCTTTACTATTTCATAATGGCGTAGGTGGACCGTTCTGATGAACCTTTTCCTTCATGACCCAAGCCCCATGAACAAAAAAAAACAGCAGTCTTACAGAGGAGACTCAATATATAGTCATAACAGGATTTACATTTAGAATGAGTCATACAATTACAACATGCAATAATTTACATAGCTTATCAAAGAAGAGGTACAAGCTAGTAAGAGGACAGTATGTATATGAGGATAATAATTATTTTACTAAATCTTCACAATATAAACAGCGATGATGTATTTATTTATTAAAGTCACATTTATCATGCTATTGTCTAGACTTCACCCCAGAATATTGAATGTACAGTGGTAAGGGATGTGACAAAAAGGGGCACTGTCAGCCCAGCTAGCTGAAATTTTGTAAATAATCATATGTCATTGGTGAATATTGAAATGATTTATATAAGATGCTTGTGTTACAAATATATTAGAACTGTATGTCATGTGTATATCAAACTGTTTGTACAGACGTGTGTGCTGAAAAGGTATTTGCAAAATGTTTGTATTTAAAATGGATCTACAGTGTGCCCTACTGGAAAAGAACAGAAATGTTAACAGTTGTAACTGTTTAAATGTATATATTTTAACAGTGGAAACTGGGATACAGGAGATTAACCTTAGTATAGTAAATTTTAGAAAAAACAACTGAAATTAAATTACTTTATAGCTAGGCCATAAAAGATAGAATCTTTCAGTTTTCAATGCAGCAAGAGACATAATGTCTTTACTAGGAAACTTTCTATAATGTCTTTAGGGTGAAGTAAATGCTAGTCCTGAAAGCATGAAGGAATGCAATTGTTTTATGACTTCCAGCATCTACCAGAGATCTGAGGAGAAGCCCTTGTCTATATATTTTTACAGATAGATGCCAAATACTGCCAGCTTTATCACTGGTTGTTTGGCCTGGGAACTAGAGTCAGATTACAAAAAATGATGTCATTCTGCAAGCTATCCCAGCAGTAATATTTGAGATATTAATTTGAGAAGTCTCTTAGTGAGACAGAGCATTCTGTATTCTGTCTTGGACCTGACAATATCTAGAAGATCCATTCACCACATCTGCCTTGTTCTGTTAGTAAGTTCTTAGATTATAGTATAATTCTCTTAGAGTCAATCAGGAATATAGTGAAGCTTAATTTAGATATTTTTTCTTTATTTGAGACTGCCATGCAATGTTGTTTTAAATATCTCCTGTGGTTTTGAACTCTAATGTCACTGTGAATATATATTTAGTACTGCCTTGTTCATTTATTATTAAATACATTTAAACCTTTAATTGTGGCTGAGCAGTGTAGAGATATTTAAGTTTTGAGAGTACTTCCATTTATATTTGGTGACACTCCTAATAGCCTTGCTCTTTGTCAAATTACCATTTGTGTTAATATTAATATTAAACAGTAAGATTGGACACCCTTTGTTAAGAGCCTTAAAGTAGCTGATAAGGAGTTGACTGATGGCAGTGGCAACTATATTATAGTCTGGGAAGAAGGGGGCATAGCTAGTAAACCTGAGCCAGCCTCTCCCAGGTGTGTGTATGTGTGTGTAAATCCAACCTCAAAGTGTGTATCTGTCAGCTACTTGGGCAGGGAAACAAACACTAGCTGGACAGAGAGGGTGCTGGAGGTCTTGGCTTGGTCACTCAGCTGAGTTCTCAACTCTACAGCTGTGTCAGTGTGGAGTCTTACTGGGGATCTGGAGAAAGTGGGAGAAACCAGCCCTAGACTGACTGTGGTCTCTGTGTGCTCTTAAGGGAAATTGCACTTGATGCAGAGAGCAGCATCTGGAAATGCTGTGCTTGAACCTGTTATTCTCCCAGTGTACGTCCCTCAGTGGTGCCAGTGCTGAGGATTGAGGTTCCTTGATTACTGGTCCAGTGGTGCTGCATCACATATTAGCTGGCAGTGGTGGGATATCTACATCACATATTGGTTGGCAGTGGTGGGGTCACCACATCACAACTCCTGTAGCCTATAAATAGTGGTCACTAAAGAAGGTGTTTGTACTCTCAAGCAGCCACACAGTGGACATTCAGAGTTTCACATCACAATAGTTTTATTTATTTTTGTTAGCTTAGTTAGTCAGGGAGAGCAGGCAAGGATGTCAGTGGAGGATTATAGCAAGCTGACAAGGAGCCAGTTGACTGAGATGTGTCAAGCCATAGGACTGGGGCATGCCAACCTGACTAAAGGAGGAATTATTGCAGCCTTAACCACAGCTACATCACAAACCAACAACCAGGAGGACAACCAGACTGGCCTTGGGGATGTACAACTCTCAGAAAATGGACAGTTCTTTGCCTCAGATGACTTAAAACTCCATCTGGAGTTAAAGAGACTTGAAATGGAGGCCAAACATATAGAGCTAGAATCAGCAGAGAGAGTGCATTGCTTGGAGGTCGAAGCATAATCAGTAGAGAGACTGAGACATCTGGAAGCTGAAGAAAATAAGAGGCAGAGGCAACATGAAAAGGAGATGCTGACTCTTTGCCAGGGTCATAGAGGTAGTGGGGAAGGGAATAATCAAACCCCAGAAGCAATAAAAGTCAGTAACTTCTTCCACAATTTATAGAGGGTGATAATTTTGATAATTGTATTCATATGTTTGAAAGGTAAACAGTATAATGTTGACCAAGGGCTCTAGGTACAGCTCCTGTCTTCCTTACTCCATGGTAAAGCTTAACTGTTGTTTCTAAATTGTCTGATATTGATTACTTAAATTATAATACTGTTAAAAATTGTTTATTAGAGTGTTTTAAGTTAAAACTTGAAGCTTATAGAAAAAGTTTAGTGAGCGTAGATGCAAGGCAGATGAGAGTGTGTGTGAATATATTGCTGAGTTAAGCATTTATTTTCATAGATGGGTGAGTGAGTGTCAGGTCACCACTTTTGAAGGGCTGGCAGACCTTTTGTTGAGGGAACAAGCCCTTAGCACATTGCCTAAGGACTTGGCAATCGGGTTGGCAGATAGAGAATGTAACACCAGAGATGAGTTGGGGAAAAAAGGAGAGGTCTATATTATGTCCTCGAAGAGGCATTCCATCGAACCCCTTTTCATCAATCCTTAAATGCAAACTGTCATAACAGCAAACAGCCACATCAGTAATTTCTTTCCATGGGAAAGAAATTGTTTGGCCATCTTGTTAGTTTGCCATTTTCTCCACTGTAGTGCAATCTCATAGTTGGTATATTTAGTTAGGGGATGTGGGGGGGCCCAGACCCCCACATTGGGGGTGTGGGGGTGAAGCCCCCCCCACTTTGTAATGTTTGTAGTGATGTGTTCTTCTTTTTAGGGCAAGCTATTTCTTTCTAGAGCCATCTGCTGTTATGACAGTTTGCGCATTACATCCGAGTGACGCCTCCAGGTGCATCTGCAGTTACCTCCTACTGCTCCTCTAGGCATCAAATATTACTTGTTCATACTTGCATTAATAATTCCAAAACCATGCTTCATGTAAGGTATCTTCTATTTTATCTTGAAGCATACATGATGGCAAACACAATTATATTGATATTTAACCTCTGTCAATGAGTATTTGTTAGAATTGTAAGGTGATAACTTCATTTTTAAAGGCTCAGGCCACACCCACTAGGAGTTAAAGATACACACTCAAAAGAGTTGTACCGGAGGGTCGATGAAAAGCCGTTCGATGGAACGCCTCTTTGAGGATATAATATACACCCAGAAGAAGACCTATACCTAGCAAGCAGGGCATCACTGCATAGGAAAGGATACCCGGTGCTGCACATGGGTATAAGGGAACCCATGATGAGCAGCCTAAACTGCCCCAACAGAGTCCACCCATAACAGGGGAACCCACTATTTCAGGTACATGGCCAGGACCAAGGGTTAAATGTTTTAAATGTAACCAGTGGGGCCATGTAGCACATAGATGTCCATGAAGGCAAGGTGGGGAACAAAAGGTTGGGGAGCCAGTAAGTGGGAATAACAGAATAGGTTATATCCTATCTTAGTAGATGGAAAACAGGCCACTGCTAAGAGAGACACAGCCTCTGACATAATCATAGTGATGCCTGCAATGGTTAAAGAGGAGCACTGCTTGCTTGGGTAGTCTACTCCAGTCAGACCTTTAGGAGGGACCTCATTCCAAAGACCTTTAGCTAGAGTTAACCTTGACTGAGAGGGTGGAAAAGGAAGCAAACGAGTAGGTGTGTTTGAGGATATCCCTGCAGATGTCCTGATAGAGAATGATTTTGATAATGCAGTACCTTGTGTGCATGTAGTTACACATAGTCAGGACTAGAAACCAGCATTTGGGTCTGGTAGCCTTGGGGGAACCCAGACAGACTACACACTTGAAGCCAGGACTGGTGAGGTGGTTACTTTAGAGAGGGAGCTACCCTGTAGCAGTGAGACTGAAGGTGAGCCACAGCAGCTTGTGGGTACTGATATTCCCTTGGACAGAGTGACTGCAAGGGCAGAGGTGAGTAGTAGTACCCAGGCTGACAGTGAGGCACAGCTCTCAGAGGATACCAGACTTCCTGCGGAAGGGGAGCTGGGAAGGGTTACAAAGAGAGAGTTGAGACAGGCTCAGCTCTCAGACTCGTCATTACAAGGTATGAGGGATGTAGCTAGTGAGGCACCTGATTCTCAAGGGAAAGGGGAACCTGTATACTAGGACAAAGGGTTACTGTATAGAGAGTGGACCCCTGATGGAGGGCTAGAGGATGCGAAAATACAGCAGCTGGTAGTGCCTAGAGCCTACCGCCTGGCACTTCTATCCATAGCCCATGACATTCCCTTTGCAGGTCATATGGGCATAAAGTGTACCAAGAGACTTATTATGCAGAATTTTTATTGGCTTGGGATTTCCAGGGATGTAACAAGGTACTGCAGGACCTGCAAGCAGTGCCAAAAGGTAGGCAAGGCAGGAGACAAGGTGAAAGCACCTTTGATGCCTTTGCCTGTGATTGAGTAGCTCTTTCAGAGGGTAGCTATGAATGTTGTGGGGCCTCTGAGTACCCCAAGTTCCACAAGGAAGAAGTATATCCTAGTGGTAGTAGATTACGATACCAGATACCCTGAAGTGGTGGCTTTGTCCTCCATTGAGGCAGAAAAGGTGGCAAATGCTTTGTTAGAGATTTTCAGCAGGGTAGGTTTCCCAAAAGAAATAATGACTGACAGAGGTGCCAGTTTCATGTCAGACCTGCTGGCTTCTTTGTGGAAGCACTGTGGAGTGAAGCACCTAAAGACCACCCCCTATCATCCCCAGACTAATGGTCTAGTGGAGAGGTTAAACTCTACACTAAAGACCATGCTACAGGTATTTCAGGTGTTTGCAGTCCAGTTTAAAAGAGAGTAGGACAAATATTTGCCCCCATCTGTTGTTTGCTTACAGAGAGATGCCTCAGGAATCCACAGGTTTCTCACCTTTTGAGTTCCTTAATGGGAGTAGGGTGAGGGGACTTCTAGATTTGATTCACGGTGAGTGGGGGAGTGAGTATGAATCCCACAAGGAGTCTGTTGTGGCATATGTCCTAAACCTCAGGACAAGGCTCAGGAAACTCATGGGCTTGGCCCAGGAGAACCTGGAAGAAGCCCAACAGCAGAAAAAGGTCTAGTATGACAGGAATGACAGGAATGCTCAAGCTAGAGAGTATGCTGTGGGGCAGCAGGTTATGGTTCTCATTCCTGTCATAATAATAATAAGAAATAGAAATAGAGTGGGGTGCTTAATATTTATTATTTATTTGTCATTCACAATATGATTAGGATTTCTTTGCACAATATTTCACATACAGATCAATGAAATAATATTTTAAGGTGAAGTAGTATAGCATATCTATTAATACAAACATGTTTACAAAAGAAAATATTCATGTTATTATTTAGTATAATAGGGCTTAGGGATGTTGCAATTCATATATTTTCTTATGGACAGTGTATATCTTTATTAGTATTTAATAAAAATAAATTGATGAAATCGTTTAATAAATAAACTTATTACAGGAATTTTGATAATGCACTGTATAAAATGTATGTATAGTTCACTTTTGCTATTTTGTTAATGATTAAGTGTGAGTGTATACTGTTTTGTAATGAAGTGTATTTAAGCAAAGTTAATGAATGTTTTCTAATTGATTAATTAATTTATTGGTGGAATTGAGTGTGGTGTTTGACTATAAAAAGCTGCCTGATTTATATGTATTAATTCCATTAAAGGCCAAGGTACCAGAATGTGTTAATAAAGAAAACTTGGCAGCTACAGCAGTGCTCTATGTGTTTTTTGAAGAGTATTCTTGTTTTTCCAGTTTAGAGGTAGCAGTTTTTGTGTTTATACAATCTCATTCTTGTCAGTCACAACAAGCTGCAGGCAGTTTGGGAGGGACCCTTCAAAGTGGTAAAGAGGGTCATTGATGTTAACTACATGGTAGAACTGCTAGGCAGAAGGCAGGGGCACAAATTATACCATGTTAACACCAAGAAAATTACTAGGATAGGGAGGCCCTTGTGTTAAGTATTTGCAGATGAAGGCAGGAGGAGTCTGAGGGAGATCTATGGCTACAGAGGAGCCAGCCAGCAAAATCCCAAATTACTATTATGGAGCCTAGGACTGCAGGCATATTATATGAGTGTGCAACACTGTAATGGAGTCAGCAATGCCAAGGCAGAGAGAATCTCAACACAGGGAATGGGGTAACATGTTCCAAGATAAGCTCATTCCTCTCAAGGGTCACCTGCAAAACTAGCTTGAGTCTTCGAACAGGGAAGAAATGTGATGACAGGAGATACTGGCAGCTCAGGTAGCTGGAATTTTGTAAATAATTATATGTCATGGGTTTATATCGAAATGATTTATATAAGATGCTTGTGTTACAAATGTATTAGAACTGTATGTTGTGTATATCAAACTGCTTGTACAGACGTGTGTGTTGAAAAGGTATTTGCAAAATGTTTGTGTTTAAAATGGATCCACAGGGTGCCCTTCTGGAAAAGAACAGATATGTACATGCACTATTGTAACTGTTTAAATGTACATATTTTAAGAGTCGAAACTGGGATATAGGAGGTTAACCTCAGTCTAGAAAATTTTAGAAAAACAGCTGAAATAAAATTACTTTATGGCTAGGCCATAAAAGATGGCATCTTTCAGTTTTCAATACAGCAAGAGACACAATGTCTGCACTAGGAATCTTTCTGTATTGTCTTTCGGGTGACGCAATTATACTAGTCTTGAAAGCATGAAGGAATGCAATTGTTTTATGACTTCCAGCATCTACCAGAGATCTGAGGAAAAGCCCTTGTCTGTATACTTTTACAGGTAGATGCTAAATACTGCCAGCTTCATCAATGGTTGCTCGACCTGGGAACTAGAGACAGATGACAAGAAATGATGTCATTCTGCAAGCTATCCCAGCAGTAATAGTTGAGATATTAATTTGAGAAGTATCTTAGAGAGACAGAGCATTCTGTGTTCTGTATTGGACCTGACAGCAACTAGCAGATCCATTTACCACATCTGCCTTGCTTTATTAGTAAGTTCTTAGATTATAGTATAATTCTCTTAGATTCTGTGAGGAATATAGAGAAGCTTAGTTTAGATATTTTTCTTTATTTATTTGAGACTATCATGCAATGTTGTTTTAAATATCTCTTGGGGGTTTTGAACTTGAATGTCACTGTGAATATATATTCAGTATTGTCTTGTTCTTTTATTATGTTTTATTAAATATATTTAAACTTTTCACAGTAGCTGATCTGTGTAGAGATATTTAAGTTTTGAGAGTACTTGCATATTTATTTGGTGACACTGTATGGGCCACTCCTAATAGCCTTGCTCTTGGTCAAACTACCATTTGACCATTTGTGTTAATATTAATATTACTCAGTAAGATTGGACACCCTTTGTTAAGAGCCTTAAAGCAGCTAACAAGAAGTGGACTGGTGGCAGTGACAACTAGCTAGTAAACCTGTGCCAGCCTCTCTTAGGTGTGTGTGTGTGTGTGTGTGTGTGTGTGTGTGTGTGTGTGTGTGTGTGTGTGTGTGTGTGTGTGTGCATGTGGGTGCGTATGTGGGTTTGGGTGTGTAAATCATACCTCAAAGAGTGTGTGTGTCAGCTACTTGAGCAGGGAACAAAGTACTGGTTGGACAAAGAGGGTGTTTGAGGTCTTGGCTTGGTCACTCAGCTGAGATCTCAACTCTATAGCTTTCCCAGTGGGGAGTCTTATTAGCGATGTGAAGAAAGAGGGAGAAACCAGCCCATGACTGACTGTGGTCTCTGTGTGCTCTTAAGGGAAATTGTACTTGATGCAGAGAGCTGCATCTGCAAATGTTGTGTGTGTACCTGTCATCCTCCAGGTGAACATATCCCACTGTTGCCAGTGGTGAGGACTGAGGCTCCTTGATTACTGGTAGGTAGTGGTGGGTCATCACAAGGGAGAGTGACTATTGTCATGATAGTGGTTGCATTTAGATTCTGTCTGAAGGAGGCATTTTATTACTTGCTTAAATTGTTAAGTGGTTTCTTGATTTTTCACTTCAGTAGGCATTTGGTTCCAGTTGTGTGTGGGGGGGTCTCAGTCTAGTGAAGGCTTTTTCTAAAACAGTAGTCTTTAATGGAGGTTGGATCAGGATAGAGCAGCCGCCCTAGGAACATCTGAAATTATAGCTGCTTTTCTGGATGCTAATTTTATATTTAAGTAGTGGGAAGCAACCTTGCTTTAGTGTCTAGAAGATAAAAGTATTTAGGAGAAGATTTGCACTGTTTCACATTGAGAGCTAATTTGAGTTTTCAGGAAGTCTGTTACTTCCCAGCACCTTTTACTGTGTCTAATGTACCTTGGACAGGAATAAAACATTTTGGTATGAGCCTTATGCTGTTTAATATAGTGCCTTCCAACATAAAATCATCTGGCAAGAATTGTTATACATCATCCAGAAGACCTGCCTACTTATGCTAAAAAGGTAAATATTGGCAATGCAACAGAATGTGTACTTTTTTCTGAATATTAATTTTCCTTTATTAAGGTGATTGGACATTCCTGCATTGGCATTCAGTTATGTTCACCAGGATCATATCTGAAAATGGATTATATAGATACTTTATTTCCATGGCCAGTTAAGTAAAAACACTGCATGGCCAGATGTTGTTCATTTTTACCCAGTTTGTCTCTTTAGACTGCATGTTACTGTTGTAGCATAATGAACATTATGTCACGTTTTACTGCTTGCATCACAGTACAGTTAAAACAAATATGAAATGCATGAATGTCAGATGTGTCATCATTTCAGTTCCTTCTGCTTTTCAAGGTCTAAGCAAGGCAGGACAAAGCTCTCTTACCTTAGCCACAGTTTCTACTTTAACATGGGGAGTTGCCAAGCATTCCTGGGACAGCTAAAACATATAATCCCACCAGCACATCAGTAGCGGCCTTAGGTCAACTGGTGCCCTAGGCAAAAGGGCTCCACAGCGCCTCCCACCAGACCACCCGGTGCCCCCATCCTGGTCTACCTACACCAAATAAATACTGGAAAAGCACCCCCTACTAGAGCGGCACCCTAGGCAGCCACCTAGTTGGCCTATGCCTAAGGCCGGCTATGCAGCACATGTGGGATGTATCCCAAGATCAATTCTTGGTGAATCATGACAAAATAAGTACCAATGGGGCCCAACCATGTGGGATCTTTTAAACATCTTCTAACCAATTCAGTTTGCTGCTTTCAGTCCAAAGACGAACCAGTTTCGCAGGTCATCTTATCATTTCTTGAAGAGTAAGCCTAGAAACCTTGCAAAAAAACCTCATTTCACTTGTTGTGCCACCAGCCTCATTCTTTTTCTCGTGGCACAAGAACTTGTGAGTATAGATGGATCTGGAGGCAAATAATGCCAAGTTGAAAGAAGAACTCTGTTGAACATATCATCTCCAACTTGGCTACCACAGATCAGTTCATTATGACTTATTCTTATCTTGCATTTTTCTATTATTCACGAGCAAAACCTATTACCTGCACTAACAGAAGTTCCTCTTCCACACAAGCACATACCTCAATAGGGTAATAGCCTCTTTTCTCAGAGAGTGCCATGACCTAAGGAAGTTTGTATTCTAGTCTCATCTTTTTTATGTTAAAAGTGAACTGCCCTAATGTTTATCAGTGGTCAAAGACCAACACAGCAGTTTCATCTGCAAACAGCACAGATGCACCTCTATATCCTCAAACTAGATCATCTACCATCCCAGGGTGTACTCCGGTATCCTGTTCTTGAAAACTGAAAACAGGAGTAGCAACAAGAAGACACTTGGGACTCAAGACAGCCCAGCACCAACAATGGTCAGTCTGACTTAATATCAAGAATGTGAACACAATTATCACTCCATTCATACAATGATCAGATAGTACATAACAGCAGTGGCAGCTCCCCATATTCTTCAGATCTTCCACAGTAAGTACAGAAGCATGCATTCATAACCCTTCTCTAAGTCCATAAAATAACCACAGATTGGATTTAACAAATTTTCCTAACTTGTGGCCCAGCTCTGTAAAGCGAGAGTACTGGTTCAGGATTTATGTACTGGAGAGAATCTGGCTTGCTCCTCCTGAATCTTAATCTCAGTTGCCATCCAGACGTTTCTTTCTAGCATTTTGGCATAAGCTTTTCCAGGGATAAGGGGTGTGAGCCTCTGAAGCTGAAATACACCTATTTATCCTGTTACTCAATGATTAGCACCATCACTGAAATTCATCAACTGCACATACTTTCCCCTGCTTCAATAAAACAGCGATGAAGCAAATTAACCGTATTATCCTCACACTCCATAGTGCCATCATCATGATTGCAACATGTTTGGAAAGTATTATCTGTTAAACTTTTTTTTTAACTAAATACAGCATTGTGTTTGAGGTTTTCTGTACAAAATCTTTTAAAGTGTCTACATTTCTTACTTATTAAAGTATTTAAGGCCTGCAGATACATTTTTAATTTCCAGGTCAAGTATTATCTATTCAATGTCATACACCTATACTATCAGTCTGAAAAAAAATTACATTTGAATATACTTAAGGATCTCTTAAGATGCTGCTGTATAAAAGTAATATATATACACACACACACACACACACACACACATACACATATATATATATATATATATATATATATATATATATATACATATACACTCAAGCAAGATCTCTTAGGACACTGCTATATAAAAAAAACAGTGACAACAACAGCAATTAAACATCTGGAATTATGAGGAACAATATATGTAAATCCTAAACTTTGGAAAACAAATTCTAGAAAGCAGTATATTTCTCAATAATATTATGCCAACAATACTACCAATTGAGTTATATGATTAAATTTCAGAAATTCTGATACAGAAAAAAACATAAACTTGTAGGTACATTGTCAACTCCCACAGTCATTTTATTGAACATTTTCTTTATTATGTTTTTTATAGGATGGAAGATTGGCTTTCATTGGACATCAGCTTGGAGGAGTTTCTGAAGTTCCTAACAGCAAAGACCAAAGGGTCAAGTCAGCCAGGGCAGTCCAGATTACCTACTACCTCCAGAGCTATGCTTCTGCTACCCAAGGCATCATCGGTGAAGAATGGGAGACTGATTTTTGTAATCTTATGCAAAAGCTCCAGGCAGACATGAAAGACCTTCACATATATTGCCTCACATCCTTCAGCCTGTGGAGGGATTTCTATAAGACCAGCATTTTAGTCCGGGGTGAAATCCTGGTCAGCCTGGTGCTTATCCTCGTTGCAGTCACGTTGTCCAGTTCAATGCGAGACTGCCTCCGGAGCAAGCCATTCCTAGGACTGTTAGGGGTGCTCACTATCTGCATTTCCAGTGTCACTGTGGCAGGGATATTCTTCATTACAGATGGAAAGTACAACTCCACTCTCCTGGGAATTCCATTCTTTGCAATGGGTAATTACTCAGTCTCATAATTACAGCATAACTGCATTTAATCAAGAATATGTTTTCCATTCTGACTTAATTAAGTGTAGTCTCTTTTTCTATCATGACTATTTTATAATTGTCTCAAAGTGAAAAAAACAAATAGTTTTGTTTGATCATTTGAGAGGATCCTTATACGCTCCTCCTTAATTAAGAGACATAGAGAAAGTAAATGGCAGCCTAAGACAAAAGGACAGTGTTTAAATAAGTGTGACAATGATCTGGCAATTGATAGTAATAAATGTGGGAGAGTTATGAAATGCAGAAACAATTTATGGTAGTTTCACACAGATCTGCTAGGTCATTTTTTCATTTATTTTAAAAGAGGGAAATGGAAGAATTGTAATATGGTAATGTGTCTTCTCTAACACAGAGGAAAACCAAGAAGTACAATTCCTACTTGATACAAGGAGTTTAAAAAGCACTGGCCAGGTTACTGCCTATTGTCTATATAAATAAATTAAAATTGTGTGTATTATCCCTTTCTTTTGCTGATACAATCTGACTGAAACTGAAAACTGAGTATAGTTATAACAGTGTCGGTGCCACAGCAGGTAGCACACTCACCTTTGCTGCTGCAGCTGTAGGTTCTATTCCAACACCAAGTAGATCTATTGCTAACTCTGCAGTGCAGCATAAGGGTGGTGCTGTATTCCTTAGTGTGTTGCCCTTTTGGATGAGAAGTTAAACCAAGGCCCTATCTGCTTGACTTGGCTGTAGGTCAGGTGGATGTAAAAGATCCCAAGGCACCTCTCGAAAAGAGTAGGAGAAGTTCCCCAATGCCCTAGCCAAATTTACATTAGTAGTGTAAATACCACCTTGGGTTTTCCCTGAAAAGAGGCTACTAGCCTAATGAGACTAACCTGGCTGACTGTAATTGTCTGTGAGTTCTGAGTAACAGAGTAGGGGCAAAATTAGGGACAGTTTTGAAGTATGCGGTGTGTCTAGGGGAGGGCACTACACCACTAAACAGCTCTGCTGAACACGCACAGAAAAAAGCAGGAGTAACACCGGAGAGATTTTTTACATATTACTTAGAGTAATTTAAAAAGTTAATAGAGCAATATGTTTAGTATCACAATGCAGTTATGGAACAATAAAACTCTACCGTCTCGCATTATTGACTGAATGTCAGCATCCATGATTTACAAAGGCTAGGGAAAAAATAATAGGCAACATCAGGGATGTTCTGTAATCTCAGGGTCATGTAATAGGTGTTTGTGTGTGTGTGAGAATGACTGAGAGGATGCCTATGCCAATGCAATGCATGTGCTGCCAAAGGTGATTACTACAGGAAAGTGTTTATTAGCACTAGCTGTAACGAGTCACAGACTTGCAAATCATGTGATAATGGGGTCTTTCCTTATTGCAGGTAGGATGTCTCTGAACTGAGTTTCGTATGATTAAGGAAACAGATACCTTTGGCAACAGCAATTTTCTTGAGAACACAAGGACCTTTTGCTGAATTTGACCCAGAGGCATAATATCCCAGAGCATTAGAAGTGATGGTAGTATTAAAGGAAATGCTGAGTTTTCTGCCAAACTGTTTTAGCACTGTTACATTACTGGATGTGGATAGTGCTGTATTTACCTATAGTTGACAGTATTTGATCATAAGTTCAAAGCCCAGTTCATTAAACATATCCAGCCACGGATAAATTTCATCATTACACACACAAAGAAGTGGATTATTATTATTATTATTATTATTATGTAATGGAATTATTTAAAAAAAATGCATACTTTTAAATAATGGGATTTTGTAACAAATATCTAACTTGTTTACTGAACAGGAATGGGACATGCGTGTGATTTGCTGATACATGCACTGTTGATTGCTAAAATGCAGCTTTCGTTTCTATTGTTATTGTTGCCTTTTTTGCTGTTTCTGCAGTCAGAACTGTAGGCACCTGTATTCCCAGACTGAATACAATGGCAGCCAGTTGCTATATTCCTAATGTATAAACAGAGGGGACTCACCAACACACATAAAATAAAACAGAAAAGCATTATACATGCATAAAGGCCTCTGGGTTGGAATGTGCACTATTAGCATTTTTAAGTATCAGAATTGCTGCTTGAAGAGAATTTGATTTTTTTGCTGCTAGTTTGACATCTGTTTTATTTTGTGCATACCAGCTGGAAAGCTTCTACTTATAGAGAGTGATGTTTACATTTTGCTTGGCATTTGTTTTGGGGAAGTCAGACTTATTTATATCAGTAATGCTAGACTTGCAAGAGACACACTGATTGTTCTGTTCTGTGCAGCAAGTGTGCACATTTTTAAATACTAATGAGGTTTTATTGTACAAACTCTAGCAAACTTATACATCAGTTTGACCTACAGTGTTCACTAAAGTGGTAAAATGAAGATCTTCTTGGTTTAATCATGGATGGTATCAGAAAACAGATAATAACAGAAAAAAGGAAGCTGTCTATGAAATTCATTGCAAACTGCTGAGCAGTGTTTCACCTTTACATCTGATGTATTTCTAATAGTCTACTACAGGGATGTAGCAACTGTTTCTGTACATTTGTTAAACCATTGCAGCATACATTGTGATGTGGACAGTAACAAGGATCTAGGACTGATAACCATGGAATTTATTTATTTACAGTTGTTTGTACACTGATCAGATTTGACCACTTGCAGGCACAGCCTGGATGAAAGACTTCACAAATATAACTAAAAATCAGGACTTAAAAATAAATGTTTCACACCACTGCTATCAACAGTAGTATGGCATACTGTGTTATGCTAATGAAACGTTGAGAGTTAATTCCTGTAATACACAACCTTGAATTTAGATGTGACATTTCTGTAGTTCATATGTAGTAATATCAGATGTTCATTGTGTTAACTTAGGTACAGTTTTATAACTTTTCTAAAGATCGATTCCAAATTTACTATGTAATATTACAGGTCAAATTATACCAGTGTTATAAAATCTAAGTTATACTTGATATCTCCATACTTTGGATATGTAGTGCCCAATTTCACTCTTTTAATTGTAGAATTTCAGTACAGATATCCTGAAATTCAGAAAGGCTTACCATGATGCACAAGCCTTAACCCCAAAGTTTTCTATGCATAGCCAGCTTTAGGCACCAGTGAACCCCTGCGATTCGTTAGGCCCCCCTGTTGGGGGCCCCAAGCACAGCAGTTATCTTATCCTAATATTTTGTTACATGTCTGTTGTCCAAAAAAAAAAAAGTTCTCTCTTTCTTGTATTGTATAAAACAACATGGATATATAAATAATCTATATACCCTTTAAAAAAAAAAGATATTTCTGGTTGTGTAGCAAGTGTTTGTTTGTTTTGCAGCATCATCATTCCATTATTAATTTTTTTACATTTTGACATAGTGTCCTGGGCTTAGTTAAATTCTTTTGTTGGACATTTTTTTTTAAAAAAATAACTACATAGCCAGCTTTAGCTATACCTGTGGCTGCAGGGGATGCCCCCCCCCCTTCATCCCTGACCATGTGGGGGGCCCACTAAAAATGCTGCTGCTAAATGGGGAAAAAAAAAATTTAAATTTTAATTTATAATCTTTTAAATTCTTAGGGTAGTAACCCAAGTTGATAACGAACATGAGCAAGGTAAGCACTGGGGAGATCAGCAGCCCAGAGTGACTTATCTCGGTGCAAATTTTGGATTTTACGAAGAGCTGATACTTCTGATCATCAGGGATGGTTTTCTCTTTCAGGGAGTTTTATAAATACAAGCATAACACCAGATAATATAACTTTCAATTCCATTGCTTAAGAATTCAGTGCAATCCCAAAAATAATAGAATAAAGGCTCAGAATCAGGACTACATTTTAAATATTACTCTAATGCACTTAAAATTTAGTAGAATAACACCCTTTGCATCAACACGTATTTTTGGACAATAATTATAAAACTCAGATGTCTGGATTGATTGATTGTTTGTAGTCCTGAAAGATTTACCAGCAAATCAAACTTTTTGCAAAGGAGAAAGCAAAAGTATGAACAAAATCAGGGAAGATCTGTGAAATCAGGGACAGTGACAGGTATGCATTACTGCTCAATGAGGTAAATAAGTGGCTTATCCCTACTGCTGTTTGACGACTGCTAAACAGCATTCACTGATCTGGTGTCGCGGTACCAGTGTTGCACAATATATTGCTATTTGCTGAAATAACTACAAAACTAGGACTGCTATGGCTTATGCTTGTGTGTGTGTATAAAACCTATCACTGATTTTTGTCTGTGTATGCACCAGTGACGACTGGTGACTTCAAATCAAAGTGGGGCTGCAGGAGACAGCTGAAAGGGTGGGGTCAATGGGAAGGGGTGTGGCCAACTAGAAAGGGGAGGAGCTATGCTCAAAACTGTAACTTTAATTAAATAAGCTGCCCTGGGTACCAAACCATCATTATGAGAGTCCAATCAAAACAAAATGAAGTGTAGAAGAAAACAATATATTTCAATGCATTGGCTGCATGACAGCTTACTTAATATCTAGATGGAAACAAAAAGGTTGTGAGGCATGAAAAAATAAATTACTTTTTAAATACATTACTGGAATGCCAGTCAAAATCAAGTATAAGACAAACAAGCAGCACTCAACTCAAACCACTTCTCCTTGCACTGCAGTTCTAATTATAATTTATATTCAGCTTTATTAAAGTACCAAGTAACATGCTGAAAGTAGCAATCTCTGTGATAACCCCACTTGAAAAATGTTTCTTATCCAAAAAAGAACTGCTGCCTGACAACAACTATCTACTTGTTTCATGGGGAAAACTTGATCAAAATAAAAAATGATAAGCAAACAAGAAACAAGCTCAAGATACATTGCTTAAAGGATTACTGCACAGGTTATGAACCACACATGATAGATTGGCAGTCTGTTTAGTTTACAGGTAAAGCCTGCAAAGATGACTGCAAGTCTCCAACAAATGTAATGAGCTTCTTAAAATAATGTAATCCTGTCCTTTATTACAAATACTGTCATATGCATTTCAATACCCAAGACTTATACATTATCAAGTTATGTAAGTATTCTCTGCATGGCAACAACTGAAAGGCTTTCAATGTTGGCAGTTCTTTAACAGTATGCTTATTAAAGCTTACTTACATCTTACAATCTCAGGCAAGCTTACCTGATGTCATTAAAACATTGCTACTTAAACACAGAGCAACAGGCACTTTCTGAATAATAATAAGCGTAAATCAACAGTATAAAAATGTGACAGAAACCAGAACATTCTGCAAAATCAAGGACAGATGAAAAGCCACTGTAGTACTTGTGTCTACCTTGGATGGGGGGGGGGGTACTTTGCACATTTACACTGCATAACTGCTCCTTGCTTTGATTGGACACACCCAGAGTCACTACATGGGGGAGTGGGGTGCAACAAGTATGTCACAATTTGAAATATCTCTGGCTGACTGTGATGGCCCTGACACATTTGTCATACCTCTCAACCTCAGAGCAAGACATCTGGACAAAGCCATACATAGAAGTGGGACAAAGGCCCACAAATAAGGACAATTTTTAAATATTGCTCTTATAAACTTAGAAAGATAATAGAATAGCAGGTCTTGCATTAGTATGAATTTTCTGAAGGGTATGAAATCTGAAACTCAAATGTCTGTCATTATTTTCTAACTTCAGTCTTTAATGATTTGCCACTAATTTGCCAAAAAAACACAATTTTATGAAAAATGGACCAAAAATGTGATGCAAAAATATAAAATAGCCAACAATACAGCAGGGAACTTGTCAAAGAGGGGACACTTTTTAATATTAATACTGCTAACTTGAGCAGCTGACAAAATAAAAGAATCTATGTGCATTTCTGAAATAAAAGTAATCTATAACTGATTATTATAGTTATTTATTAATTGTAAACCCTCCACATTTTCTTCCAAAATTTCCATTTTGCTGAGGGATTATTAGGGGAAGAGCAGCATTTTAAAATTGGGGACAGTTGAGAGGTTTGGATATGCCTAATTCTATAAAGCAATTTATTTGCATGTACCTCTCAACCTGTTAATGCAGGAAATCTGGACAAGGCCATATATATTGGGGGAATATATAAACAGTACTAAAAATTGCTCTTGTATAAACTGAGACAGTTGATAGAATATAACAGGTCTTGCTTTAGCATGCATTTTTCTGAAGGTTATGAAGTCTGAAACTCAGTGTCTGTCATTAATTAGCAACTTAATTCCTAAATGATTTGCCAGAAAGCCACATATATTATAAGGAACAAACCAAAAATAAGAAGCAAAAATCTATTCATTCTGTGAAAATCTGGACAGTTGAGAGGTATAATTCAGCCGGGGCTGTCTTTGAGTTTGTCACCCTTCCCCCTCAAAAAATCATGGTCGAATGAAACCTCCCCACTGCAGCCATTCCAATAAACCATTACTTGGCTATTTCACCCCATTTACCATAAACACTAATGTGCATACTGCTTTACTTCTATGATGATTTGGACTTCATTTGAAAGTTTTATTTTGCATTTTACAGCACAAACACTAAGACATCTGCTAAACAAAGCAATGCAGTCTCACAATGAAAACAGACTTAACATTAAAACTTCTCTGCCCTTGAAACTCACATTCATTGAAACAGCATTGAGACCCACATTCAAAGAAAATACATTTTGCTACTGGCAGATAAAGATTAACTTTGGGCTGTTTTCAAATCATAGGCCCCTTGTACACGAAACATACACATGCTCTTTTATGATACACCTTCCTGATTGTATTAAATTATATTCCTTGTACAATACAATACAGTTGTTAGAGGGCATTTTAAATGTATTGTTTTGAACATTTTTCCAGTAAACAATGAAACAAAATGCATGCACCAATAATGACAAAACTGCCCAATTCTGAACATTTCCATCATAAAAGTCTACTCAAATGTCTACAGTCCACCAGTATCAGTAAATATGCACAATCTCTGAAGAAGTAAAAGTCATGTAAATAATTCCACATTAAAGAAATCTGTAACTAATGAAGAGGTTGCTGCTAGCAAACAACTTTATCTTTCATTGTTTCATCTACAAATAAAGTGCCTGTTGCCCTTGAAGAATAAATTGCCTATGATGCATTAAAAAATGATAAACTAGTAATATTGCAATAGGGAATGGATGGCAAACTGATAATAGGTTCATAGTTACTAGTTATCTTCACCAAAAAGGACTGCAGCATCCACCCCCTTTACAACACAGTACAGTATCAGCAATGCATCTACCTACTGTGGGAGTAGAATCCACAGCCTTCCGCACCAAAGGCAATTATGCTACCAACACTGCTTTCACATTCTACAGCGCAAACAGTGACTACCATTTGCTAAACAAAACAATTAGTAGCACATTGAAAACAAACTTAGCATGAGCAACAATAAACTTCTCTTCCCTTGAAACTCACAATTCCACAAATATGCACTGAAATGTATAATCCCTTGAAAATGCACTGAAATTCATAATTCCCTGAAAATGTACTCAAACTCACAATTCCTTCTGCAGTCTGGTAGTTGCTGTAAAGGATTCAGGCTCTTGTCTCCTGTAACCAAGTTTCAGGTTTAAGCCTGAGTAAGTTAATTGACTAACCTGCCCTCCCCCCTAACTAGGGCATTATATACCATACCGCCATACCTCTCAACTTCTTAGTGCAAGAAACCTGGACAAAACCTAAAATAATGGGGGGACAAAAGCCCAAATATAGGGACAGATTTTAAATATTGATTTACAGACTTAGAAAGTTGCTAGAAGAACATGATTTGTGTTAGCATGCATTTTCTGAAGGATGCAAAGGCTGAAACTCATATATGACTTCAGTCATCAGTGAATTGCCAGAAAACCACAAATTTTATGAGGAATAGGCCAAAAATATGAAAAAAAAATCTGCACAACCTCTTAGTTTAATAAATCTGGACAAAGTCTAAAATAATGGGGATACAATGGCCCAAAACAAGGACAGAGTTTAAATATTGCTCTTTTTAACTTACTTGTTAGAATAACAGGATTTGTTTTAGTACCATGCATTTTCTGAAATATATGAATTCAAACTCGTATATATGTCATTATTTAGTGACTTCAATCCTCTGAAGTGCTAGAAAACCACAAATTTTATGATAAGCAGACCAAATCTATGAGGCTAAATCTGGACAGTTGAGAGGTATTTTAAAAAACATACAGACCCCCCCCCAAACACACACACAAAATCTTGCATATGAACAGAATAGCTAGTTTAAATGATATATGCTCACGTACATATGTACATACACACGTTCTCTCTCATTCAGAAATTAATGGAACCGCTAGTTTAAATTACTTGCGCACACACACTTAGCACATTTATTTACTTGTTTGAATATTCAGTTATTTGTTTATTTTCTTATAACCAGTGGGTTGAATACAGTTTTCACAATGAAGTGTTTATTAATTAAAGAAAGTGATGTGCTGTGTTTAATTCGCGGTTTAATCACACATTCACTGCACTTTGTAGTAGTCAGTTTTTCTTACCCTAGAAAAGAGTAAAGGAATTGTATCATATTGTGTAGGAACAGAAAACATTTATTCTCGTCTGGGGACTGAGCCCAGAAACTACACCTTCCATGCCTAACTGTTCAGTGACTCCTTGTTGGGGCAGTGGCAATAACAACTTCACAGAAAGCTGGGGTCCTGGGTTCAATCCCCAGAAAGGAGTCAATCTTTTCCTTTCCTATTGAGTTGTTATTCTAAAAATTATACTTGTGATGTGTGTGAGGTCCCCATCTACTCAGTATTGTTAAGACATGTCCCAGAAAGAATGATTTTGTATTTCCTGTATTGAAAAGGTGACCTCTTTGCTTGTAAAATTGGAGCTTTGGTACTTCAGCATACACATCTCTCAACTGTCCAGATTTTTGCATCATATTTTTGGTCTGTTCCTCATATTTTTTTCTTCTTGGGCAAATCATTGAGGACTGAATTCACTAAATGGCATACATTTGAGTGTCTGACTATAGCCTTCAAAAAATACATGTCTAACATAAATCCTGTTATGTTGCCAACTTTCTGTGTTTATAAAAGCAATACTTCAAATTTGTCCCTACTTTTGAACCTTTGTCCCCCAGTTATTTTAAGCTTTCTCCAGATTTATTACACTAATAGGTTGAGAGGTATGTCTGGTGATCAATTGTTTTTAAAGATGCATTCCAGCAGCATCTAAGTATTAATTCTTTGAAAATCGTAGGCCTGAACAACCTGGTTGCAGAATTAGAATATTTTCACATCCTTTGATGGGCTAATATTGGATGTCCCAATTTGCAGGCTCATTTAGTGTTACTAGGTCCCTTGTCACATCTTAAAATAGTGAATCTAAACTGGGTTCCCTTGCAGTTCTGTTCAGTTTCACTTTATCCAAGCTTTCCCTGAGCTTTTACACCTGTCCACCTGCTCTTTAAAGAAGCAAAGCACTGACCTTCAAAATAATACAAGATGGTCATAAAGAGCAACAGAGCTAGTTTCACACTTATGTACACATCACAAATACCCATCTAGTTATAGGAAAGTGCTGCTTGCCCATTAATGCTTCTGACTTTATAAAATCATTAAAAATTCACAATGCAATATAAAGGTGAATAATAATGGTACACTTAGTCTTAAATATTCGCAGCTCAGCCCAGCATCTCTATCACACACACACACACACACCATTGCTTGTAATAATAGACTTACATGGGTCCAGGGCCTTCCTTCCTGCATATATCAACTCACTAAACTCCCGCAGTCCTGTGGTGATTTCCTTCCTGCAAGAGCAGGCCAGCCTGCGGACGTTGCAGTCTGATCCCTTTCCAGTCTATGCAGCTGTAACTAACTGCATAGACATCTGGGATGCTCTTGACTGCTGTGCTTCAAATCCGGACTGCTGCTGAATCATTCTGGAGCTCTGTGCATGCTCTGGACTGGTTCAGCAGCTGTCTGGATGTCGGAAATGCCGCGAGTGTGCATGCACGAAGGTCCGTGATTTTTGTCCTGCTTTTGTTTAGTTTTTTTCTTCTTTTTTCTACAGCTGGGGTCTTTCTTCTTTATTTTACAGTTGGGGGGGCTGCAGTCCTGCAGTCCAATAGCACAGGCCGCCCCTGGTATGCACCCAATAATGCCAGGACACAAACATTATTCTTTTGGGTATCAGTAAAAATGTAATTAACAAGTAATTATATTTCAAAAGTAAGACATAGGATATATCACAGAACATTCGGACACTTGGATCTTCTTGGAGTCTGGTGGCCCCCACTCACCAAACTGTATAAGTGGATAC
The DNA here is from genome assembly GCF_019279795.1 of Protopterus annectens. Lineage (NCBI taxonomy): Eukaryota > Metazoa > Chordata > Ceratodontiformes > Protopteridae > Protopterus > Protopterus annectens. The sequence continues at coordinate 1,154,973,773 of NC_056729.1, read as the reverse complement.
TGGGGGCTCCCTTAATCATCCTTGACTCTGTGGGTCCCCACACAAAAGCTATTGCTGGTTGAAGAAAAATGAGGACAAAAATGTTTCAATTTTCTGACTGAGCTGATTAACCTGAACAATGCTGAGATATGACCCTTTTAGGGTAAAGCTGATAATAGCCTCTGGTTTCAACCACACCCATTCTAAAACCAGCCCTGCTCAAATGTGTGTGTACAGAAAGCTGCTGTAGGTTATAGGGGTCTGGGGATTGTGTGGCTATTACAACTTTAATTTTCATCACAGTCGAACCTTAGAGGTGTGCACATGAAGTCATTATAGCTAGTGATTGAGCTGAGGACAGTGTGGTCATTGTTTATTTACTTTTCTCACAGACCTCAGAGGTGTAAAACGAAGGGTATTATAGCTTGTGTAGGGGTGGTGTACTGTCTAAGAGCAACAAATTAGAATATATTACTGAAATCATTCTCACAATCACACGTCAGGGACATATACATGGGGCTGACTTTGAGGGTTGGGGTGAGGAAGCATGCTATGGATACATATATCAGCAGTCACTTGAAATATATGGCTAAGGCAATTTAAACCTCTGCTTTCATCCTAGTCTAAAACCAGAGGGATGTAAAGGCAGTGACTGTCTTTTGTGGGGGGTTAGGGAAGGAGGCAGTATTCCCAGATAAGACCTATGTATTCCCACAACTGGCTTGTTAGTTTATTGTGAGCTACTATTTTGTCAGCTTTGAACATTAAGCCTTGGGCACAACTTATGTCATCACTGAAAGGAAAAAATAAGACTGAAATTCTTTTCTTTTTCATGATTTTTGTTTAGGTCACCATTGTAGTAAAATGCTGAGAAAATGTTCTAAAATGCATCCCAGGGCACATATATAACCCCTATGCCTTTGGGGGGCACCAGCTTAATTGAGTTATTTCCTAAATGGTTATTACTGTGCTGTCTTAGTCAGGAAAGGTGTATTGAAAGGATGCAAAGAAAACTAAAGTTGAACAGCAGCAGTGAATTTCTTTCCTTAATAATAATTTGTGTTCAAGCCATTATTGGATGAAAAAGTTGTGTAAAAAGAAAAAAAAAACTTTAAAATGCACTTCAGAAATATCGAAAGTTATGTTTTCTTGAAAAAGATGACAGTAAGGCAAAATGTGAGAAAAGGAAGAAAAAGTAATGTGCATGGCATGGGAGCCCAAAAGGGGGGGTTCAGAGGAGAGGACTGGAGGGTGTGTGGGGGGTGTTGAAACAGTAGGCCTAGTCATCATTTTGTTTTAAATCTAGACCTGTTTGAAGTTCTTTTATTGAGATTGCAGTACAGTGAAGGTTGGAATATTTGCCCTTTCCTCACTGTAGTGTGAACTCGGAGTTGGAATATATATTTAGCGTGGGTGTGGGGAGTAAGGAGTTTGAGTTCCGGCATATTTTCGCTTTAGAGTGTTCGACATTTTCAGCATTATGTGATATAGACCTGGCTGTAGGCATGGGATGCTGACTCTGTGAGTGTGAGTGTGTGTGTGTGTGTGTGTGTGTGTGTGTGTGTGTGTGTGTGTGTGTGTGTGTGTGTGTGTGTGTGTGTGAGTGAGTGTGTGTGTGCGTGTGTGTAGAGGGATGCTAGGAAGAACACTAGTGCTGTCAGGTCTGACAGCACAGTGTTTGATTCAGAGACATGGGGATTCATGATGAGTTACTAGTGAGATATTTCTCTATGGATTTTTACCATGTGTCTTAATTTTTATTTTTTTCTGTTACACTATTTGCTCAACTTGCATTTCCCAGTTTGCACAGAGAGAATCTTTCTGAATACCACTCCTTAAGCGCAAATATATTCTAAAAGTGATTTCAACTTTCCTTTACAACTGTAGTGATTAAATTAATAAATAAATAGAATTATTTCAATCACCTGGCAAGACAGTGCTGATAATTAAGGCTGTGAGTTCCGCTATCATTTTTTTGCTTCCCTCATTTCCCCAAACCTCTGCTATGTGACTGAGCAAGTCACTTAGACTGTATACCCAGGTCACTCCTTTAAATGAACACTTGTACCTAATGAATTTATCATGTTAAGTTATGAATATAATAAAATAAAAATAAAGTGTAAAATACCTAAAGAGATGCTATTTAAAAATGAAGCATTATTTTATATGGGGCAGGTGCATCATGTTGTTAATGTAGCATAGTTCCTAATAGGTTCTATGGAACAAAAGGATTTAGCAGTTTTTATTGTTTTTGGTTTTAATTAAGAGTTTAATTGCTAGATACTACTCACAGCTTTGCACAGTTTTTTTTTTCTTTTTGAAAAATAAGTAATGGTTCAGTTTAATTTTCAGCATCTGCAAAAGAAAATTTAACATAGGCATACAAGTTATTGTTTTTCTTTACTGAGATCTGAGTTGACCAAGGATTTAATGTTTTCTGCCTCAGACACATAGATACTGAATTCTGCTTGTGTGTTAACAAAGCTGTTATGCAAGTTTTCATCTTCCAACCCAGCAGACCTAATTTGCTGCATTAGACTTATCTATCTAAAATCTACAAAAGAAATAAATGCAAACTTTTAACCTCTTAGTAACTAATTGCCATATGAAACAATGGACTCCTAAATATGATAAATAAAAGTGATGGCAGTAGTGAACTGAACCAGAGACATATTTTAAGCTCTTTGCACATGACTGTAGACTTCTTCAGACAAGGGCGACTTACTGGTAAGTCGCATTGTCTGCAATTACGAGTCAAATTCGCAGGCCTAAGACTCATCTTATTTAAGCAAGTGGTGCAGCCTCGCTCAGCAGATTCATCACTGGCTCAGTGGAGAAGAAGCCCATGATAGAGCCGACTGGCAGTGACTGCTTGAGTGAGTACTGCCTTACCCTGATGAGCAGAAGGGCTTTCCTTGTTTCAGCTTCCCAGTAGTTGCCTTAGACATGCCGGGGTGTGGTTTAAAAAAAAAAATCAATACCAGCAACAATAAGTTGCTATGCAGTTTGGGGGGTAGCTTCATGCCTCCAGAAATTTTCGGAGGACATTTGGGTTTCCTTGTGTCTGTGGGCTGTTCATTTAAAGTTTTGATTGACTGGCAGATGGCTTGGGTTGAAGTACTGGGTAGGGACATATATGGAATTTTAGCATTTTGTTTACAGAATAGGTATGTAAAACAAGCCCATTATTTGAAACTTTTGAGCAATGTTACACATGTCCCTGATTTGGGGTTTGGTCCCTCATTGTTTGAAGTTTTGTATGTTTTCTTGCATTGTTTATTTACCAGGTTGTGTGAATCTTGGTACTGGATGCTGGTTGCAGTTTTCAGCACTACCCGAAGTATGTAACACATTTTCCTAAAAGAAATGGTTGCATTTGTTACAGCTCTATATTAGTGTGTATTGGCAACAATGGTACTACAGATACCAATAACACAATTTTGCAGGATAAGCATAGATTAGGACATACATTTTAATTACTAGCTTTTGTTTTCGGGTGACATTATTTCATTCTTGTGTTTGTGATCTCGTATACAAGCACCAAGTGAGGGCATGTAATCAGAGGATCAGTGTGAAGGGACTATATATTATTTTAGGGGTGCTCTTTTCCATGTACAATCTGAATTTCTAGTGGTACTCTCTATTGCAGTAGATGTTTCGGAGGCAAAGTGGCTCTTTTATATAATATATTTAATTAGAATTTATTTATTTCTTGAAACACAGGCACTGTTCTTGTAACTAGTGTCAAAGGCAGCTCTATTTTAGATATACAGCATGCCACAGCTTCTGTACACTTAGGTGGCAAGGTTACTTGTGCTAGGATGAATGGCTGGCAGATCTGTTATGTTTTGCATTTTAATGGTTACTTTGCACTATAGTGGTCATTGCTATTGGAATATGAACAGGTAAGTTTATTTCATTCAATGAATCCATGGGTAGTTATTTGCTTTAGAGTGGTTTTCAGTTGTTTACCTGTCTACTGGTTCAGGCAATAGGAATGGGGTATGTTATTTTCTACGTGTTGTTTATGGCCAAAATTGCAGGTCTGTGGAAATGGTAACTGTGGGAGGTAGTTATTTCTGTAGATAGCATCTAGATTTTAATTGGGTCTAGTTAGTGGCCAATCTGTCCTGTAGGCTAGTTTTGTAGTGTTGTGATTTTCTCTGTTAGCTGGGGGATCAAAGGTCGCAGTGTAATGGCTCTTGTTGCTGTCAGGAGGTGTAGTATGAGAAAGGTTTATGCATCCCAGAACCACCACAGCATTTCATTCTCCTTTACAGAGGAATATTTTAGTCATGTCACGCATGAATCTACTTAATGTTTTCAGCATGAAAAGAACCCCGCAGCAGCAGGGCATCCAGGATAAAGGGTGTTGGCACTTTTCAGAGTTCTGGATTCTCTACAGATGTCAAACCTTTTTTATTAACTCTCTCTTTTTAACAGAGATGTAAAGATAGGTGGCTTCATCAACTTATCAGTGTTTGAGGATATCCCTGCAGATGTCCTGATATGGAATGATTTTAATAATGCAGTACCTTGTGTGCATGCAGTTACATGCAGTCAGGCATGGAGACAGTCATGTGAGGCTGGTAGCCTGGGAGAGTCCCAAACATACCCTACACCTGAAGCCATGGCTGGTGAGGTGGCTATTTCAGGTAGAGATCTACCCTGTAGCAGTGAGCCTGAAGGTGAGCCACAGCTGCTGATAGGTATTGATGTTCCCTTGGACAGAGCGACTGCAAGGGTAGAGGTGAGTGGTAGTACCCAGGCTGCCAGTGAGGCACCGCTGTCAGAGTATACCAGACGTCCTGTGGAAGGGAAGCTAGGAAGAGTCACAAAGATAGAGTTGAAATAGGCTCAGCTCTCAGACCCCACCCTAAGAGGCTTGTGGGAGGTAACTAGGGAGGCACCTGATTCTCTCAGAAAAGGGGAGTCTGTATACTAGAACAAAGGGTCACTGTATAGAGAGTGGAGCCCTGAGGGAAGACTAGAGGGTGAGATAATACAGCAGTTGGTAGTGCTTAGAGCCTACTGTCTGGCACTTCTAGCCATAGCCCATGACATTCCTTTTTTGCATTATATGGGCATAAAATATACCAAGAGACGTATTTTGCAGAACTTTTATTGGCCTGTGATTGCAAGGGATGTAACAGAGTACTGCAGGACCTGTGAGCAGTGGCAAAAAGTAGGCAAGGCAGGGGACAAGGCCAATGTTCCTTTGATGCCTTTGCCTGTGAATGAGGAGCCATTGCAGAGGGTAGCTATGGATATTGTGGGGCCTTTGAGTACCTCAAGTTTCACAGGGAAGAAGTATATCCTGGTGGTAGTAGATTATGCTACCAGATATCCTGAGGTGCTGGCTCTGTCCTTCATTCAAGCAGAGAGGATGGCAAATGCTTTGTTAGAGATTTTCAGCAGGGTAGGTTTCCTGAGAGAAATACTGACTGACAGAGGTGTTGATTTCATGTCAGACCTGCTGGCTTATCTGTGGGAGTGCCCCCTACCACCCCCAGGGTAATGGTCTTGTGGAGAGGTTAAACTCTACACTAAAGACCATACTACAGGTATTTGCAGAGCAGTTTAAGAGAGAGTGGAAGAAGCATATGCCCTATCTGCTGTTTGCATACAGAAAGGTACCCCAAAAATCCACAGGTTTTTCACCATCTGAGTTGTATGTGCATACGGGTGAGGGGGGGCTTCAGATTTGATTTGTGATGAGTGGGAGGGTGAGTGTGAATCCCACAAGGAGTCAGTTGTGACATATGTCCTAAACCTCAGGACAACGCTTAGGGAGTTCATGGGCTTGGCCCAGGAGAATCTGGCAGGAGCCAAACAGCAGAAAAAATATTGGTATGACATGAATGTTCAAGCCCAACAGCATGCTGTGGGACAGCAGGTTATGGTTCTCATTCCTGTCAGACACAATAAGCTGCAGGCAGGTTGGGAGGGCCCCTTCAAAGTGGTAAAGAAGGTCAGTGATGTTAATTACATGGTAGAACTGCTAGGCAGGAGGCAGGGGCACATATTGTACCATGTTAACATGATGAAGCCTTACCATGACAGAGAGGCCCTGGTGCTCAGTATTTGCAGTGGGTGGCAGAAGGTGTCTGAGGGGATCTATGGCTACATCGACCCAACAAAATGCCAAGTTATTAAGGTGCAGCCTAGAGTTGCAGGCATATGGCATGACAGTGCAGCACTGTAGTGGAGTCAGCAATGCCAATGCAGATGGGTTCTCAAGACCAGGTATAGCTTAATGTGTTCCCAAACAGGCTCATTCCTCTCTAGCAACATTTCTCCAGGGTCACTTCGCAAACTAGCTTGAGTTTTCAAATGGGAGGAGATGTAACGATGTGAGGTAGCATCAGCTATGCCAGGAAGAGTAGGGCAATGCATGTGTAACATATTTAACCTTTGAGAGTACTTCTATTTATTTGGTAACACTGTGGCCACTTCTAAAGCCTTGCTGTATTCATTAAACAGTACAATTTGTGTTACTATTAATTTTACTCAGTATAATTGGGCACCCTTGTAAGAACCTTACAGTAGCCGACTGTGGAGTGTTCTGGTGGCAGGAATAGCTGGTAAATCTGTGACAGCTTTTCTCAGGTGAGTGTGTGTCTGTGTGTGTGTGTGAAAATCAAATCTCAAAGAGATTGTGTATGTCAGCTACTTGGAGCAGGGACACAGAGCACTAGTTTCACAGAGATGGTGGTGGAGGACTTGGTTTGGAACACTCAGCTGTGGACTCAACCCTACAGCTGTGTCAGTGGGTAGTCTTATTTGGGGCCTGGAGAGAGATGGAAGTCCATCTCCATAACTGAGTGTGTTCCCTATTTGCTCTTAAGAGACATTTTTTTTAACATCTCTTACTGTGGTAAGGATTGAGACTCCTTGATCACTGGCCCAGAGGAGGGGCATCATGGGCTTGTTTAACACAGTACCTGATTTTCACACCTTTGCTACATTAACTGCTTTGTTCACATCATTATACATGGGTACCTTCCTTGCTACTGAACTACTAAACTCTTTGTTGGTAGGGCCTTAATTACTATTCTGATATGAGTGAAGAAATCCAAGATGCATCATGTGGTTAAAAGGCATCGGGTTCACCTGGACAGGGTGAAGAGGTTAGCCATTTTCCCAGTTCATTGGTTTAGACTGCACAGGATCACTCTCAAGGGCATTAGGTCATGCCTGATTTTCTAATGGACGGTGGCAGGCCACTTGGTTTAGCAGAAGTTAACCTATTACTGAAAAAAAACATTGAGGGGCAATGGATGCATCCACATGGGTATTCATTTCATTTTTTTGTAGAATAGGGTGCACCTCTGACTTAGCCATGGAGGGATATTCTGTTAAGGTCATGTAAAAACAGGAAGGTGGGTGACTGATGCCTTTTTGTCATACATCAGGCAGTAATATTTATTTCTCTTTCAGGAAAGGAGCTTATCTGGTTGCTAAGGCATTCTTTTCTCAAGAGATCTGCAATCCAAATTTTGGATGCTGTAGTTCATCTGATCTTAATAAATGATTAGTTCATTCATTTGGCTTTTCTGGCCTCCTGTGGTTTCAATTTTGGGAGATCTGGAGTCAAGTTTGGGAGATCTAAAGTCAACTCACAGCAAAGGAAGCCTTGCCCAGGGATTTGGTAATCAACCTTGGGGGAATGACATGGCCTGAGCTCCTAAGAAAATCCTCTTAGCCACAATACTTTCTGATATGCACAGGCTACACATGCTGTACCCAAACTTGGTATTGTTTTGGTATTGTTTTGGTCATCCATCTTACTGAGAATCCGTAGGGAAGGAGCTAGGAGGTCCAGTACAATTGATGTGTCTAGGCAGTTCATTAATCACAGAGTTCCATGGTTGCTTCACAGATAGGATTCCGGATAATTCACCATAAAGATCTAAACATATTGTACTCTGATTTTTATGATAGAGACAATGTGCATTTGAAAAATCTTGGTTTGAATTTTTTTTAATTTAGACATTGATGTGGCCATTGATGAATACTTCAAGAATTAACCCGGTTATCCTTTGATGACCTTGGGTATCTGGTTTTGAGGCTGGCTGGGAGGAATGGCATGGGACATACCAGTTCGGCTGTGGCCTTATAGCTTCACCCCCCCCCCCATTGTTTTCCCCTCTGTTGGGCTCAGTGGCCTCATCTCTCCTTCAATTGGCCTCAGTTTGACCAATGCTCATATAAAGGAGTATTTGGGTTAGAAAGGAAGAATTAAAGGGGTTTTCCACCAAGTCCGAGGTAGCTTGCATTACACACTCAGTCCTGTAGAAGTCATCCGGAAGAGGCTTGGTCACCCCAAGTAGCTTAAGAGTTAACGGTTAATGGTTATGGTTGATATGTTCCATGTGAATTTACTGTGGCATCTTTAATGGTTATCAGTAGTATTATTAATAAAGGGCCACAAAGGCAATACGGTGTGATTATTGACTCAGCTCAGTGGACAAGGGCAACTTACCAGTAAGTCATGTTGTCTGCGAGCAGGAGTCAAGGGGTGAGCCTGTGGCTCATCATATTTATGTGAGTGGCACAGAACCACCTGGCAGATTCATCAGTGGCTCTGTGGCCCTTCTGTCTCACCCTCATGGCAAAGGTTTTTAGTTGGTGGCCTTACAGTTTCACCCCCCCCCTTGGGCAGCCTTACAGGTTCACCATCCCTTGCCCCCCCATTAGTGCTTACCAGCCTCAATTCCCCTTCAGTTAGCCGCAATTTGACCAGTGGCCATATCAAGGGGCATTGGGTTAGAAAGTGAGAAGTAAAGAGGTTTTCTACCAGGTCAGAGGTAGTGTGGGTCATACACCACCCTGTCTGTCAGTCCCGAGAACAGGCTTGGTCAGTCACCACCAACTGGTTTAAAAATAGTATGGTGCTTATGATATGTACATGTGATGAATTTACTGCTTTATCTTTAGTAATTGTTAATGTAGCATTGTTAATAAAGGGGCAATATAGAATATATATTCAGTATAGTCACAGTGGAAGAACCACCACTACTGCACAAAACAAATCATGAGATATATACATATTCTACAGTATGATGGTAGTCTTTAAGGTCCAAGAAGGACATATTTTGGAGAATAAAACTTCAAATAGATCCAAGATTCAGATTCAAAGATTTTCTTGAATTAAAATATGTTGTTAGAATTATAAAACATGCTTGTCACATTAAGTTTAATAGTAAAATAATTTATTCTGGTATGCTTGTTATTTAAAAAACAATTTTTTGCTTACATTTTATATGTACATTTTCTTCTGTCTTTTCTTTTTCTTTTTCTCTTTCTTTCTCTTTTCTTTCTTCTTTCTTTGCTTGATCTTTTAGCTTGCTAAATGTTAATAAAAATGTTAAATTTAATCCATGAATGGCATGTGTGGCAAGGAGAGATTTAAGAGATTTTTCAATTTTTCCCATACACTTTTCCATTCCATTTTTTCCATTGTTTTTCTTAAGTCTATGTAAAATTATAAGTAAATCTTTATTTTTATATGTTCCAATGTTCTTCCCTGTTTCTATTTAAATGTTTTCCATGGGAAAATGTTATGTATGTTAAATATTTAATGTGTTACTTAAATTAATTTGTTTTTACTTTCCTGAACTAACTTATTGTATATGCTAACTGATAATAACTTCCTATTATGTTACATTCCGCATTTTTGTATATTAATTGTTATTTGTATTTTATTTGTATGTTCTCTTTTCTTATAATTCTTCATGTACGTCTTTTTCTATGTTAGCTTCTTTTTTTTTATTATTCTTAATTATTCTCTTTTTATTATTTTACTATTTATTATTTCTTGTATTTTGTTTTTTCTCTTTTCTAGTAATATTTTATTTCATTGTCAATCATTCTAGTACTCATATATACTTAAACCATCTAGACATGATGTTGTTTTACCAATATTTAAATTCAATGTATATACCATGGTTAGAGGTTTCACTTCTCCTAATTGGCTTTGTGCTGCTGGCAGACTTAATTAACAGTAAAAAGTCATCAGCATATCTAATGGCTGAATTATTTATTTTAGTTATTTTTCTACATATTCATTTTGTCTTAACTTTCTATTGTTCCCTTGATGTACATGACAAAAAAGCTATGGGGTAAAGCTGTATCCCTTACTGACATCTTTGCTTACCTGGAACCAGTCTATACTCATGTTTATAGGTTGCTTTAACTCTAACCTTGTTATGATTATTTAATACCAGCATAACCTCCTATAATTGTGTTGCAATTACATTATCAAAAGCCTGTTTGATATCAATGAATATAACAGACAATTTTGCTTCCTAAAAATGTATATTGTTTATATTACACCTATTAAAATGGAACCAGCTGCCCTATCTTTCCATTCTAAATAAGCACATTCAATATGTGAATACCTATTTTTAATCTCATTTTTGTTCTTTTAACAGTATGGAAGTATTTTCAGGGTTGCATCTAACTGTACATGTTTGGATCATATTCCTTTTCCCTTTTATGAATTTGGATTAGTCTTCCTTTTTTCCCATGAGTCTCCAAATGTCATTCTTGCTATACATTTACTAATCTACAGAATAAATATTTCAAATACTCTTCTTTATTTACTTTGTATAAGTCGACAAGAGTTTCATTATGACCTGGAATTTTATTCTTTTAAATATGTGTCTTGCCTCAGTGATAGTACATTATTTAAGTTTACAAATCAGGTCTTCCATCCTTTAAGTACTTCTGTAGCAATTATTTATAGCATCACTGCTGTGGTTTTCTTTAAAGAAATCATACCATTATTTGTAACTTAGATATTAGTCATCCTAGTTTACATTTTGTCAGTGCACTTTTTTCCCATTTTTTCATCATGCTTGGTTTCAAATGCACACAATAGTTTTACCACTTATTTTCAGAATTTTGCTTTGTAGTGATTGAATTATTTTGAGGAATATAATTTATTATGTTAGTATATCTATATGCATCTTCAGTTTGGTTCTTAACCAGTGTCTCATTTTTTCATATTAGCTTTTATATCAAACCATCCTTTTTCATTGTTTCTTTCCCTCTTTTCATTGTCTTAAAAGTGTTTACCTTAAGTCTCAAATTATTTTTGAGTCTGAATTTTCATGTTTTTATTTTAACTTAGATCCATTTGCTATATTATAGTAATTACTGCCTGCAGCCTTTAATACTGATCCACCCTTCAAAGTTGTCTTAGATGTTAATCAAAATGTGTAATTTATTTTCCATTGTCTTTAAAACAATCTTTTGCTACTCCACCTTATTATTTTGCATATTAGTTTTATTACCTGTATTTTAATTGTAAAGTAGTCGTTCTGTGTCTTTGCCTGTACTGAGAAATCTATAGCAATGTTTTATGTTTTCCTTATGATTCAGTGAGTCACCACTGAGACTCTGTCTTTGAGGCAGTATGTACATTTTGAACTATTTTCTCCTTTTATTCCATTACATATTGTCAAATCATTTCTTCCAATCATTTTCTGTAAATCTTGTCCTGAATTGTATACTCCTTTAGCATTAGATTGTATATTCATTTTTATTGTATCATTCACTGAATCATTTTGATGCTTGCCTGATCTTGCATTTAGGGCATTCATGATAATCATGCTTTGAGCTCTCCCTTTAATTTTCAGATCTTGAATTAACTCAGCAAAATATTTGTCAGCCTTTATTACTTGAATATATCAATTCTTTTTTTGGGGGGGCTGGGGGCTGCTATTCTAATTCATTGTATTGAAAATCTGAGGATGAATGTAAATTCTGTCAGAAACAATATGCATGTTTTTATCATTTTGAACCAAGTTTCTAGATTATCTTTATAAATGTTAGAGCTCTTTTGGTTTTCATTCAAAATATCTTGCATTTCTTTGCAAAATCCTCATATCTGTATCTTATATACTTGCAAGATCACCATCTATTAGTCAGGATTCCTGTAAGTTAAAGATGTCAGATCTCTTTAATTGATCCATAAAGATTTTTAAAATGAAGTGTGCCTTTTACTATTGAAATAGAGCAGAATATTTTCAGCAATTATTTTTCCTTCATCTCTCTTAACTGTTATTTTTTTGTCTTCTCCAAACTATCTGTAATTCTCCTTCATCAGAAAGTTTTAAATTAGTTGCCATCTCCTTATTCAGAAAAATAGCTATATCATACTTTATTTTGATCTGTATCATGTGCTCTGTTAATCCATGTAACATCATTTAATCATAACTTTTTGAATAACCACTTCTATCAGAAATCCCAGATTGTTTTTTTTTAAGTTTCTAAGAATCTGCTTTAACAGAGTAAATACAGTATATATGGAGATTATGAACACCCTTCCTTCATAACTCTTGTCATCTTTCCATCGCATAAATTTACTCATGAAACAGCTATAATCTGATAAGGAGACCAGTGGTAGAACTTTTAATACTATCAACTGAAATGCTGTAGATAGCACATTAATCACCAAACTGAATGTAAAATGTATTACAGTCTTGCATTGGAAACAGAATCAGACACTTAGAAATTGCAACCATTGATCCTAATATTACTATTAATTGTTCCTCCAGTTCAGTTTTAGTGCTGAATTGTATGTTAGGATAAATATTTAAAAAAAATTCAGCTATCAGTATGAAAGGAATAATGTATTTCAATAAAAATCAAACTCCAATAGAAAAGATAAAACCCCGGATTCAGCAAGTCCTGCACACTCAGGAGCTCCACCAGGTAATATGTCTGCCGTGTGATCCAGTGAAGTGCATTAGAACTTCTGCACTAGTCCTGCACAGACTCAGTCCCTATATGCAAATTACTCCATTTGCAGGAGAAATCCATGCAAATGAGGTTAATTTGTGATCCAGGAAGCTGGAAGCTGGCTGTGCAGGACTAGTGTAATCTGTAGAAATGTACTCCTTCAGTAATGGAGTACATTTCTGCAAACTACAAAACGGAGCCACGATAGCTCCAAATAAAGGGTGGATATTATGTAAAAAGCATGCCAATGGCCAAATATAAGGCTATTTGCATGGAAAATAGTTGCAAAAAATAAGAAAATGAACCTAAAATAAGCATTCTAACCAAAATCACTATTTTGCCATTATACTCAATGGCAGGCAGAAGACAACATGGCCAGTGGATAGTGGTTGCTAAGGGGGGAGGCTCAGTGTGGGACCTGTAACTATGCATCAGCAGGCAATCCTATGCAAATGAGGGGAATGATACTGAATCCCAGATTCCCCCTGCATGCTAGTCATTACCCAACAGTATAAGAGTGGGAATAGCTTGGTGCAAGCCTAGGTGTTAGCTGACATCATAGGGGAGTGTCAGGCATACTGTAAGCGGATTGGAGCCCTGTGGCTTGGGTTTGCCCTTAGCATAGCAGAGCTAAGCAAGGGGGTGTGTCTGAGGTTGCCTAGCACTCTTTACATTGCCTAAGTGTGTGTGCACACCGTGCACTGAGTTTTAAACATTAAAAAAAGTAAACCAGGAAATAGCAGCTCTGTGCACATTTCAGCACTGTGTTTGCGTGGCACGCCCCTGGGCTTAAACAGGAAGGCAATGGGAAAGGAAAACACCAGTAGGAAGGTAATCTAGGAGAACTAGCATAGCTGGCAGGTGAAATGTATCAGAATCAGCCAATTACACAGGCAGCAGACCAGCCCAGCTCAGAACACTACTATAAACTATGCAAATCCTTATCCCTCTGGTTTTTTCTATATACTCTACACCACCAGTGTGTACAAGAGGGGAAATTTTAACAAACAAAAACAACAAAATGATAGGGGCTGCAATAGCTATCATACAACATGTGGAAGATGCTGAGGGTGGTGAGGATGTGAATGCTGTCAACCAACCCACAGTGAGGAGATGGAGAAGAGTGTACAGACCCAAGGTAACCTACCAGGGGCTACATGAGCTGGAGATAGTGGAGCACTATAGGTTGGACAGGGACCGCCTACAGCAAATTGTTGAGCTGTGCTGGCCATGCCTCATACACAGAACTAACAGAGGAGAACCCATCCCAGTGGATACCAAGGTATGTGTAGGCCTAAGAATACTAGCTACAGGTACCTTCCAAAGGCCAACTAGGGATATCATGGGGATCTCTCAGGCATCAGCATCCAGGGGACTCCATCAGTTCCTGAATGCCATGTCAGCACATGCCGGTGAGCATGTATATTTCCCCAACACCCATGAGGCATTGGCCAGCAATATGCATCTCTTCCACCAAATAGCAGAATACCCTGAGGTAGTGGGTGCTATAGACTGCATGCACATATGCATCAAAGCACCACCCAGTGAGCGGGATAGGGTCTACATCAACCACAAGGGCTCCTCCTCCATCAACTGCCAGGTCATGTGCGGTGCCCAGGGCATAATAATGAATGTGTGTGCTGGCTGCCCTGGAAGCTATCATGATTCCCACATCTAGCATCTGACACAGCTGTACCAGAGATTTGCCAATGGGGACATCCCTTACAGTCACCTAGTGGGGGATGCTGGTTACGCACTGGAGCCGTGGCTGATGACATCCATCAGAAACGCACACATCCTGACAAGAACTCCATAATGAGGCACACGCACAGACCAGAATCATAATAGAGTGTGTGTTTGGGATGCTCAAGTCATGCTTCCGGTGCCTGGACATATCCGGTGGAGCCTTGCCGTACTCACCAGCTACATGTACTCAAATTGTCATCGTATGTGCCATGCTACACAATATGATCCTGCGGAAACAGCTGCAGCAGGAACAGCATGGGGCAGGGCCACACAGCCCCCCACCATTGCCAAGGCCTGCACAGGCACAGAGTGACTCAGAGGAGGAGCAACCTGAGCCTGCCCAAGTAGGCAGAAGGAGGCATGCCCAGTATGCCCTGGCCTTGGCAAGTAGGCAATGCATAGCACATGCACTGACACAGGAGGGACCCAGGGAATGACACCTCTCTCTCTGACTTGCACATACAGTAAAAGGGATGCCAAACATGACACTACCTGTGCTCAACCATGTGTAGGGAGTGTACTATGTGCATCCGACATAGGCAGCCCTCCAGCACTACCCTCAATGCTGGCACACCCACAAGGTAAGTCACTCAACTTACCAATTGCCGAATGTAGTAGTATGTGCTGTTACCTGTATCTATGGTATGGATGTGAGCATGCAAGGGAATTGGGTGGCTGAATGGGTTGCCAGCAGATAGTAGACACCAATAGTGGCAGCATGAGATCTGTAACAAATACTGGTGTCACCATAGTAGCCAGTACTACATATGGTGACAAAACCCACTGCAGGAAATGTGCTGGGCCACATGTGTGTCCATATGACACACACATGCCAGTCAGGGAGGTTCACATACCCAACAACAGTCACAGCCAGCAGGACAGGTGTGGACAAACACAAACAAAGGCTGTGCTAAGGCCTCTGAATGATGCCTATGGGTAACCTCCCTCCCACCAGGCCTACACAGACAGACTACATCAGGTCAGGCAGTGGGATGTTAGTTTTGAAGGGTAGGAAGTCAGAAACTAATATGTAGGTCAATCAAACGTAAGACCTGTAGTACACTGATAATCCTCTAGTCAACATCATAGGTTAGAAAACAGAATGAAATGTAGTACCTGACATACCAGTACAGTCATAGCAAATGTGTACAAGTGTCAGATGTGCCCCCGAATCCTGTGTAACAATGTAGAAACAGTCATGTGTGCCCTCCCACATCCTATGTAGACATGTAGTAACAGTCAGGTGTACCCTCCAAATCCTATGTAGAAATGTACTAACAGTCAGGTGTGCCGCCCAATCCTGTGTAGCAATGTAGAAACAGTCAGGTGTGCCCCCCCCCATATCCTATGTGGACATGTAGTAACAGTCAGGTGTGCCCCCCAAATCCTATGTAGAAATGTAGAAATAGGTGTGCCCCCCCCATATCCTATGTATACATGTAGTAACAGTCAGGTATGCCCCCCAGTCCTATGTAGAAATGTACTAACAGTCAGGTGTGCCCCCCAATCCTGTGTAGCAATGTAGAAACAGTCAGGTGTGCCCCCCCCATATCCTATGTGGACATGTAGTAACAGTCAGGTGTGCCCCCCAAATCCTATGTAGAAATGTAGAAACAGGTGTGCCCCCCCATATCCTATGTATACATGTAGTAACAGTCAGGTATGCCCCCCCCAAATCCAATGTAGAAATGTAGTAACAGTCAGGGGTGCCCCCCAATCCTGTGTAGCAATGTAGAAACAGTCAGTTGTGCCCCCCCATATCTTATGTAGACATGTAGTAACAGTCAGGTGTGCCCCCCAATTATATGTTGAAATGTAGTAACATGTACGTGTAGGTATAATACCAGTGGAGCACAGATGCCAAGAGGTGGCCAAGGTAGCAGGATAGATTGTAGCATTTGTACAATATGCAGGTATGTGTGTGTGTTAGCATGGTGTGTGTTTCTTATTGTGTGAGAGTAGTCAGTATGTATGCATGTTGAGGTATGACATGGTGACCATTGCCCACTATTGCTGATGACAGGGCCAAGTCCTCACAACTGCAGTGCCAAAGACAATACCTGCCAGTATAACACATGCTAGCATTAGGCCATTGTAAATGTATGGTCATAATATGTGTCACCATCTGAAAGACTGACATGGCATGGCTGTTGGGCTAGATATACAAGCAGTACACAGGGGAAAGTACCCCAGACATACAGTATATAATGTGGAACTGTGAAATGGACACACTCTTGAAATTGTACATACAGGTATGCATCACATTATCTGAGCCTGTAGTAGGGAATACCGGTGTCATCTTCCCGAACACTTGCAGATCACAAAGGTGATAGGATTGATGTATTGGGAAACAGCTGATGTACCTGCACATGCCAGTATAACTGGAATGCCCCATGCATATCCATGCATCAGATGCAAGTAGTGTCCATAGCACACATGCTCCCTGCTCACCCAAACACCACCCACAGGTACCTTTATGGTCGTATCCCTGCTGTTGGGAATGGGTACAATATGACTTCCACCTGTATATGGCAATAGGGAAAGAATGCAAACTGCAGTGCAGGCATCCCATGCAGGTGTGTCCCTAGCTGTAGGTAGCACCCTGCCAGCATCCACACCACCTGATCAATACTGATAGAAAGTACTGGCATGAAACCCTAGCACACCTACCCTGTCACCCTAGGGGAATATACTGCATGGCAGTCTGGGACTGTAGGACTGACAGAATGCAATGGCCTGCCACAGCAGCCTGCATCACCACCAAATGGCCTACTGGCCTCTGCCAAAGACCTGTGTCTCACACGTACTGCCAATGCATGTTATGTCATGGACACCCAAATAACAACATAACACACTCCACATAAGCCATATGCAAGGTCATGTGGATAAACCACAGTAACATATCCACCATGTCCCACTGCTTGAACTGTAGACCAACACCAAAACACAGCTATGATGAAGTTCATAAGTTCATAGATTGGTACTAGGCTATCAGCCCTAGGGCCTATACAAGCCTAGCCATAACAACTCCCTGGCTATTTATTTCCATAGTATTCACTTCCCTGGACCCCTGTCTAGCAGGGCGACTGACGTGATCCCCAGGGTGAATTTCCTATCTCCCATGCAATCATCAAGGTTCCTTTTGAAGAGGGCCAAAGAGGCAGTCTGCTTGACATGTATGGGCAGTCTATTTCAGAGTCTGGGGAGTCTCTGGGTCAGGAACCTATCCCTCCAGAATGTTTTGTTCATTGAGATGACAAGGTTTAGATCCCTGGAGCATGTGTGTCCCTGAGGATTGGGATTTCTTTAAGTGTAGCATGTCCAACAGCTCTGCTTTTGACATGGCCTTGTATGTTAAGCAGAGATTGCCTCTGAGTAGACAATATGCGACAGA
The DNA here is from genome assembly GCF_019279795.1 of Protopterus annectens. NCBI lineage: Eukaryota > Metazoa > Chordata > Ceratodontiformes > Protopteridae > Protopterus > Protopterus annectens. The sequence continues at coordinate 1,154,955,904 of NC_056729.1, read as the reverse complement.
GTATAGGTGGAGTTTTTTAGATGGTCAGCATAGGGCATCTGCTTTAGGTCTGTAATTCTTTTAGTGAGGTATTTCTGCAGCCTTTCCAGTTGTTGCAGATGTCTTGAGAGGTACATACAAATTGGGGTGTTGTATTCTATAATGGGTCTAATGAGGGATGAGTACAGTGGGACAATGACCTCCTTTTTTATGGATGAAAACCCCTTATTGATGAGGTGTGCCACATAGAAGGATTTCCTGACTGTTGTGGCAATGTCATTATCGAAGGTGAGACCACTGTCCACCTGTGTCCTTAAGTCTCTTATCACACTTTCAGTGTTTAGTGTAATGCCACCTATGTGGTAATTCACAGGTACATGTTTTTTCCCAAAGGGGATAACTATACATTTCTTGGCATTGAGCTTGACCCCATGGCTCTGGCACCAAGCATCTGTTTTTGTAAGGCCCTTTTGTAGAATATCCACATCATTTGGGGATTCAGTAATGGCTCCCAGTTTTCAGTCCCTTAGTGTCGGCCTGTACTTCAGAGAAGTAGATGCCAAACAAGAGTGGTCCCAGGACTGAACCCTGAGGTACTCCACTTGTCACTTGTCTGGAGCTGGATTTGGAGTCAGCTACTTTTATAGTCTGGGTTCTGTCAGTCAGCCAGTTGGCAACCCATTGAGTGACGTAGGGATTAATGCCCAGCTTAATAAGTTTATCTATGATTCCAGAGTGGGGGATGGTGTTGAAGGCCTTGGCAAGGTCCAGATAGACTGTGTAGACCACCTTACCCTGGTCCACAGCTCTGGAGACTGATTTGAAGAAGTCAGTCAGGTTCAGGAGACATGATCGGTCCTTCACAAACCCAAACTGCATGGGGTCCAGTGTTTGAAGGTTGCCAATGTCTTTGTTTATAAGTTCCATGATAATACGTTCCATGGCCTTGCAGATCAGGCTCATCACACTGATGGGGCAGTAGTTTACGGGATCCAAGGTGGATCCCCCCTTATGGAGTGGGATAACTGTATCAGTGCGTCACTCAGTGGTCACGAAGCCTAAGGTGAGGCTATGATTAAACATGACACTTAGGTGAGGTTCCAGTTCATTTTGTAGTTCATGTAGTACACAGCCTGGGTCTGTATCAGTTCAACAAAATGGCTGAAGTTCGAACACCATATGTTCGAACTTCTAACCATGAAGTACAAAAACACTGAAGTCTTAGAACAGTGATTTTGTTCCCAGGGGAAAAAAATAGCTGTTCCAAGAAACACACGCACAATACAAGCACATCAAAAAAACAGCAATCCGCACACAAACACTTAAAATCCTACATCTAACCCTACACTAAACTGTACATACACTACTATCTATCCACTTACCTTAACCCAAACCCTAACCCTAAAGTCTGTCACTATCGCACACCCACCTCACCCACATTCTAACCCTAACTCACCTAACCTGCGCCCTAACCCCTAATGTCCACATAATCGCACACTTACCTGAACCCGACCCATAACTTCCCACCACAGTCCTGATAATCACAAAGCCACAGAAACAGCCACTGAATTCTTTCCCTGGGAAAGAATTCAGTGTTCCGCTGCTTCACGATAATCAGGGTTCGAACTTCACAGTTCGAACATCTGGTATTCAATCGTCAGCCATTTTGACAAACTGGTTTTGACCTCACAGCCTGGGATGTCGTCTGGTCCCATGGGTGCTGTATGCTTAGCTTTGGAGAGTGCATTTTATACTTGTGTGGCCGTTATTACCAGAATTTGGCAATCTTTCGGTATTGAGATGGGCTCTTTAGGGGGTGAGAGGGAGGTGAAGTTTGCACTGAATCAATCTGCCAGGATATTGGCAATATCCTTGGGATCAGTATATTTAATGACATTCTGTTGTAGCTGAGAGCAGATCTGAGCATTGCCATTTAGATTTTTGACATAGCTATAGAATGCCTTGTGGTTGGCTTTGGAATCTTTGGCAATTTTATTTTCATAACTAGCTTTGGAGGATTTTATGAGGGACCTTAACTTCTTACTGAGGCTGGGGAAGGGAGTTTTTTCATCCTGGGATTTTCCTCTTTTCTGCAACAGTTTCTTCCTTTTGTTGTAAAATTTGTTTATTGCAAGGGACCACAAGACTTGCTTCCTTTTTTTGGAGGAAAGCAGCTTGGTTCTATTGGGGATGGTACGATTCATGTACGAATGGATGTGCTCATACACTGCCTTAGTGTAGGATTCAGCAGTTGAACTTTCAGTTCCCGTCTGCATGGGTGTCATGAAGTTTGCCACTTCTGACTTGAGTAGCATGAAGTTGGCTTTGGAGAAGTTTTTACGGAGGTTTCCTTACTGGGGGGTGGGGGTGTGATGTGGATGTTAAGGGTAATTAGCTTATGGTCAGGCCTGACCAATGAGGGGGTGACCATAGGTGTGGAGTAGCGATTTCCGATGTTGGCAATGACCAGGTCTAGGATACTGGATCCCCTGGTAGGTGATAACCTTAGGGAAAGTATCAGAGAATGTATGCATAATGTATGGAAGAGGATAGAATAATGGGGGGGTGGGAGCATGGGCAGCATGGAATGTGCAAGGTCTGACACATAGCTGTGTGCACACACTATCCCTGGCTGCAAACACATAAATGGGTGGCTGCAAACCTTCCTGTACACTACAATAGGGGTAATGTCCTGACTTATGACCACTGCCTCTGGGTAACCTGTGTGAATCTGTACAGCTGTGAGGTATTTCCACAGCAAGATAAGGCCATACTGTCATGTTGATGGATGTACAAGTATGGGATCCTCTGCCAGCACTGTACCAAGGTGCTGAACCAGATACACAGACCCAGCAACAAGTGTCTGCAGCTCCCCCTCCAGAATGGCATAACTTTCCATGAATATGTAGGCGTTTGCCCACAATACAGGACACAGCTGCATTCACCCTTGTTCCCCAGGACATCACTGTTAGCAAGAATGTCCAGCTGACAGTACTTCAGAACATAAAACATCACAGTGTATAACAATACATATGTCTGAATATCTCTGCTAACATCAGTACCATGTAGCAGAAGCAGCACAGACACAATTGTCTACAGTACACACTACCCCTTGCACAGTTTGACCTCATATTGCCAAATGATCTATGGATACCCTGCAGAAACAGTTTGCTACCTGTAGGTGTACAACACAAAGGTCTGCACTGGAGTACAAACTACCTGGAATGGATCCACACATTCAATACAGAAGGACATACTGAGCATGCGCACACACTTAGAGAAATGAAGGCAATGTCAGAAAACAACATACTGAAAGGTCATACTGGGCATGCTCACACACTTAAACAAATGAAGTCCATGTCTGCAAACAACAGTGGACCATACATATCTGACAGTTGTAGATGTTAGTGCATACACTCCTCAATATCCACCAGTCATGCTTTGCACACACATTGGATAGGAATACAGACATATATCTAAGGACAACACACTATAATAGGCTAAAGGTAGACATACATAGATGAGTTGAAGAGAGTGACTGTGACAAAGAGCCATCCATCATGAGGCCTGTCCCACCCAGCACACAGCCAAATGGCTACTACCACATGATGTGTAACTGTTACTCACTGTAGAAATTAGCCACTGGTATCCATCAGCATTACAGACAGTGGTGCAAGTGCTAGCTGTGCAACATGACTGTACAAGGCAGTAGTCATCTAGCAGCTGTATACACGTACCTGAGGAATATAACCCTGCGTGTGCCTGCATCTGGTGTGTCAACCTCTAGATGAATGGGTTATGGCCCATGCGCACATACTGCCCTCCCTATAGCCCTACTATGACAAGCCTGCTGATGTCATCCACTTTGAAATACAACTTTGGGAATTGAGTAGCCCAGTAATCTCTGTGGTGCTTCATAAAACTGCTAATGCTGTAGTGTGAAAAACTAATTAGGTAAGAGATCTAATCCCAGACATGGCAACTGTGTGTGTGTTTGTGTGTGTGTGTCTCTGTCTGTGTAGGGAGCAATGGTTGATAGGTTAGTCACACTCACTACAATTCAAATGCCATACTTTGGCAAGGCTGCTGATGTCATTCACTGTGAAATACACCTTTGAGAAAGGTGTAGCCCAGTAATCTCCATGGCATGTCCTATAATTGTGTAATGCTGTAGTGAGCTAAACTACTTAGGCAGAAGTTTTAATCCCAGACATGGCAACTATGTGTGTGTGTGTGTGTGTGTGTGTCTGTGTGTGTGTGTGTGTGTGTGTGTGTGTGTGTGTGTGTGTGTGTGTCTGTCTGTCTGTGAGTCTGGCTGTGTAGGAAGCAATGCTTTTTAGGCTAGTCACACTCACTACAATTCAAATGCCCTACTTTGGCAAGGCTGCTGATGTCATTCACTGTGAAATACACCTTTGTGAAAGGTGTAGCCCAGTAATCTCTGTGGTGCATCCTATAACTGCGTAATGCTGTAGTGTGCTAAACTAGTAGGGTAAGAGCTCTAATCCCAGACATGGCAACTGTGTGTGTGTGTGTATGTGTGTCTCTGTCTGTTTAGGGAACAATGCTTTCTAGGCTAGTCACATTCACTACAATTTAAATGCCTGATTTTGGCAAGGCTGCTGGTGTCATTTGCTGTGAAATACACCTTCGGGAAAGGTGTAGCCTTGTAATCTCTGTGGTGCGTCCTATAACTGCATAATGCTGTAGTGTACTAAACTAGTTAGGTAGGCATTCTAATCCCAGACATGGCAACTGTGTGTTTGTGTGTGTCTCTGTCTGTGTAGGGAGCAGTGCTTTGTAGACTAGTCACACTCACTACAATTCAAATGCCCTACTTTGGCAAGGCTGCTGATGTCATTCACTGTGAAATACACCTTTGGGAAAGGTGTAGCCCAGTAATCTCAGTAACACTTTCTATAACTGAGTAATGCTGTAGTATGCTAAACTAGCTAGGTTGGAGTTCTACTCCCAGATATGGCAACTGTGTGTGTGTGTGTGTGTGTGTGTGTGTGTGTGTGTGTGTGTGTGTGTGTGTGTGTGTGTGTGTGTGTAGGGAGCAATGCTTTTTAGGCTAGTCACACTCGCTACAATTCAAATGCCCTACTTTGGCAGGGCTGCTGATGTCATTCACTGTGAAATACACCTTTGGGAAAGGTATAGCCCAGTAATCTCTGTGGTGCATCCTATAACTGTGTAATGCTGTAGTGTGCTAAACTAGTTAGGTAGGAGTTCAAATCCCAGACATGGCAACTGTGTTTGTGTGTCTCTGTCTGTGTAGGGAGCAATGCTTTTTAGGGTAGCCACACACACACACTACAATTTAAATGCCCCACTTTGGCAAGGCTGCTGATGTCATTCACTGTGAAATACACCTTAGCCCAGTAATCTCTGTGGTGCATCCTATAACAGCGTAATGCTGTAGTGCGATATAGTACTTTGATAGGTGTTCTATCCCTACACATGGCAAGTGTGGATGTTTGTGTGTGTGTTTCTATGTCGCTGTAGGGAGCAATGCTTTTTAGGCTAGTCATACTCACTACAATTCACATGTTCTACTTTGGCAAGCCTGCTGATGTCATTCACTGTGAAATACACCTTTGGGAAATGAGTACTCCATAATCTCTGTGGCGCATCCTGTAACTGCGTAATGCTGTAGTGTAATAAACTAGTTAGACAGGAGTTCTAATCCCAGACATGACAGGTTTGTGTGTGTGTGTGTGTGTGTGTGTGTGTGTGTGTGTGTGTGTGTGTGTGTGTGTGTGTGTGTGTGTGTGTGTGTGCGTTTTTGTCATTTCTGTCCTGTGTGGAGGTGGCTGTGAGTATGTAACAACTGGACATATTTTCGAGCGGATTTTGCAAATTTCTTATATGGTGGCCCTATAATATGTTACAATGTCCACCTTACAAGGATAACAGATGTGAAATAGTCAAGAGGCAGGGGTGGCAATCCATACCCCGACATACTACATCAAGACATGGTGAACAAAGTTAGCAACCCTTGTATTACACAGAGAACACTCTCAACCCATGTCTCATACACAAACACACTTGCCTAGGCAACAACTGCTATGTTGGTAGTACCCTGCATATTGCCCACAGATAGTAACCATGGTGTGATTGCAGTGGACAACAGAGGGCATGGCACACTGTCCATCAGTAAAATATGCACGTACAGGCAGACAGTGTGCCTTCACTATGCTCCCCACTGAATGCCTGCAACATCTGTGGTGCCATCAAATGTGACCCACAAAGGAAATACCATGCCTTATACACATGCCCTGTATGGACAGATGCCACTGACACCAGGTAATACCTGTATCATGCTATCAATGTAGGTGTAGGGTCAACCTGCTGTCCATTACCTGTTCCCAGCACATGAGGCAAAGACAGGCACATCTGATTATAACAATCTGTGTACACAACATGGGCCAGACACCCCAGGTACAGTTCCACATGTCACTGTACATGTGTGTGGGATGTGTGCACATCCCAGATAGTGTCCATGTCATGGGCTAAAGAACACATACATGGTAAGCATTGAACAGCAATGGTCACACACAATAGTTGCCCAGATGACTGGATGGTGAATGCAATACCCACCTGTGGGGGGTGGCAATTCAGACACTACACCCCTGAGCTACACTGCAGACCATTGTCATGTGGCCTGATGCCAAGGTACACACTTCACCTAGCCTTGTATAGTCTTTTGGCACAGTCAACCATTATGCACCCGTGAAGCAATGCACACATGCATGTCAGTACTGGCACCCTGTGTCTATATGTGTGGTGTATGATGTGTTTGACCACATTCACACTCACTACAACCCCCATTGGCATACTGAAGCATGCTGTCTGATGTGAGACACCTCCACATACCCTTTGCCTATATAACCTCTGCATAACCCCTGTGATGCATGTGATACCTGCACAGTACTGTATTGTGGCAATCTAACTAGTAAGGAAGTGTATTCCTGACCCTGCCAAGTGTGTCAATGTGTGTGAGTCACTGAAAGAGTGTGGCTGTGTTGATGCTGATACCTGTTCATGCGGGCAGGCATGTGTACTACACCTACCATATCACTGTTGCAGATGTCCCTCACCATCACATATACATGTGGAGAGCTCCTCAACATGTAAGCTATGTGGCATTATCAATAACTGCATAGACATGTGATAGCAATACATAGTCAGTCAGGGATTTAATACCTTGTACTGGTAGGTGTGTGACACAAACATGCTTAGGTTTTACTCTCCCACCCCATCCCTGACTTATCCTTGCTTCTATCTGCCTCTCTCATTCTCTCTCTGGTGGATGTAGAGAGCTACACCTGCTTTGCTTAGGCAGCAGCATGTGTTTTATAAGTGATACTCATGATCAGCTGATGACCTCTGCATGAATTGCAGCCCTCCTCTAGCTGATTGCATGTGGAACAGCTGTGGTAACATTCCCATGGCCAATTGCATGGAAATACACTCCAATATCTAGGAACATCATGTTGGTGTTAAGCCTTTTCAGTCAGTGTGAGCAGGACCTAGATCTGGTGTTTGGCAAACAGCATCACAGATGGATTGGGGATTTACCTCTAACAACATACACTGTGGAAACAGGCCAGCACACAGGAAGGGGATGTGCCTGGCATGACTACAGAATGTAAGTGTTGCTATTCTACATTTGGAGTAATGTTGGTTTAACGGGGTGTGTGTGTATATGGCTGGTCTACATGTTTTAATACCTGTCATGACAGTGCCATGTTTCTGTTAAACCCCCATCTGTAGGGTCATCTGCAGACTGGACAGTGTGTGGTGCCTTTTGTTATTTGTGTTACTCACAGAGTAGCTATCTGTGAACTGCAGATGCATAGTGTGAGGATTGCAGTCAGTACATGGTGACAGCCATGAGAATTACTGACTTCATATCCCTCATAGGACACATGTTACAACAAACCCTGTTACAACAGTAAATGTATGAGGTTATCATGGCAACATGTCAATATTGGCCCTGTTTTTGTTCCTTCAGCCACAGCTCTGTCAACCTTTGTACATATGTCATGCAGTTAGGGGTGCATATGCTCTGTACACCATAATTTCTTGACATCATATCTGATAACAAGCCAGTGAGATAGACTGCTACACATGTTAAGTATAGTAGGGGTTATATTTGAGGACATAACCTGGGCATTCTGTGGTTGTGTGTACAGTATAGAGGTCTGTGTACTTACGGTGATTGTCGACAGTGTGTGTACTGTGAATATGTACCTTGGCCTGTGTAGAGACTGTGGTAGATGTCATTGTTCTTGGTCCTGTTCTATCTGATGTTACATGCTGCTTCACTGTATGTTACCCTATCGGCTTACATGTTTGTAGGACCAAACACACACATGTCCCATACCACATACGGGCATCAGTCCACACTGTGTAGTGGCCCAGTATATGTAGGGTAAGTGTGTGAGTGGCACATATAAGGATGGTGTTGATCTGATATTCCATATACTGTAATATTACGCTAGCTTACCATATGTGGCTGTGGCTGTGTTCACATTGGTTGTGGTTATGCACTTTCACACAGGTGTCTGTTATTCTGTGCTGTGACATGCCTGTAGAGCCTGCTATATATGCAGGTACATGTGTATTGCCCTATAAGAAATGTAGGCCAGTGTTGTGGCAGTCTGCCTGTAGCTTGCACAGTGCTTTGTTACATGCCTAGCAGCTTAGTGTACTTTCCCAGTGTGATGTTATGTCCAGATAATTGCCAGATGTACTGCTGCCAGGCCACCGTAACAGTCATGTATGTCAGACAAAGCAGTGGGATGCTGTACAGATGTATGTCACTAACTAGTGGGTAGTATGTGGCCATGGCACCTCTGTACCAGTGGTTATTATGTGTCAGGACAGACAGGGGTGTGTGAATGCATAACCTATGGGGGCAAATGCATACCAGTATTTATGTGATATATCCATCTACATGGCTGTTAACATCCACATTGTCAGGCTTTGTCCACATGTCTTGCACTAAGGGGTTCTGTGTATACTTCTGGACTGACCAGAGTGTGTCAGACTGTCCACATTTATTGGCCATATATCTGCTGTAGTCCAAAGGATCATTACTGTGCTAGCAGTGGTACTGTACTATGATGTCCTTAGGATGTCTGTCAGTAGCCAATGTTAAAAGCAGACGTGGCCTCCCACACACAACATGTCTGTGAAGACAATCCCTATTACAGTAGCAATAGTCTACATATATACCTGCAATACATACCTGACATCCCCTTGCACTAAGAGGTTGGGACTGTTGGTGCTGATGTAGGGCTCCACTCCATGTTCAGGACATATGGTGAACATATATGTATATATAATTACCCATATATCTTTATAGATGTATACACATATATATATCAACATACATAGCAGGATATGTATATGTACATATATATATATACATATAAACACTCAGATATATACATATATACACAACAATATATGTCTACACATATACAGATAGAGATACATATGCACATATACTTATAGATATCGACATATATATTGACAGTAATAGGTATATCAGAATAGATATGTATGTACATATAGTTATAGATATCTACATATATATCTACATAAATAGGCATACCAGTACACATAGGATGTGCATACATATATAACTATATATATATATATATATATATATATATATATATATATATATATATATATACACATTATATATATAGATATATGCACATACGAAGAGATGTACACATGGCCATATATATGTTGAACTATACAGATGTGTATACAGACATATGTATGAATATACATGTGTATGTACATGTAGACATATATCAACCTATTATATGTATATATCCATATTCCTGTCATGTGTAAACCTCATGGTTGTGTATACCCTCCCAGATGTATCTCACCGTATGTATCTGCTATGTGTACATTATGATAAAACAACATATGTGATGCAACAGTCATATTAATAACAAGTACTACACAATTGTGGAAGTAAAAGCAATTGTTCAGTACTAATCAATATGTGTATTGACAGGTATATTGGAAAAAACAATAGTTGTCTTCACAGTGGTCATGGAGTAGTGGTTAAGTACTGTGACTATAGTGTACAGGGTGCTGGCCAGAACAAGGGCTGTCAGATACAGAGTGGTTATGGCAGTTTTGAGCAGCTTTAAGCATGTTTGCATGGGTTTGCATGAAGCTAAGCTACGGGTAAACATACGGGTGCTTACACAGTGTAGGCTTCACTTACCAGTGTGCAAATCAGCTTAGCTGTTATATTGCAGCAATGGTGATACCTGCTAAGCTTGGCTTAGCCCTGGTAACCAGTTCACTCCACCCAGTCTGATAACATAGCAAGGTAATGACATCTGTTATAAGTGGATGTAATGCCACGTACAATACATGCACTTATGTGCTGTTATTACAGTAGCAAGGGGTGTGAGTGTCATGTGTGTGACACAGATGTATATGAGGCCTGTACAGCACTGTTATCTGTGTGAATGTGTTACATACAGGGGTAGTAGCCCAGGGTATGTGCTGTCACACTGGCATGTAGTGCATCATGGCGGTACTAATGTTGACAGTGTTTACCCAGGCAAGAACAGAGTGCTAAATGTAGAACTGACAACAGGCACACCTGCGGGCATAGCTGGACTCTGAGGCCTCCCTGTTGTATCCCTTGTGTGTGAGCTGTGTCACAAGATATAACCCCTACTGGGTAATGATCCGACATGTGGAATGTAACTGTAGACTACCATCTGTACAGCACATGTTAGTGAGGGCTTCTGACATGTAGTTATGGCATACATATTGTTGTCAAATGTCTGTCTGTCAACACATTCATCCTACTGCACAACTACTTGCCAAGCTGATGACTGTCAGTCCCTGAACAGATGTGCAGATAGCAGGTATCCAACTGGAATATGTACAGGCAACCTAAGCTTGATTGACACTGACATGTCTGCCCAGCTGTGTAAGAACTGGCACATATAGGAGATAACACCCTGTACGCACCACATGCCACCAGTACCTCCACTACACTACCACAGTCAACAGAACATGCTTGGGTACAGGTCTCCATCACAGACACTAACCATGTGTTGTAATGCATGTTGAATACATTCAACTTGATCACCTCAGTGGCCATGTGCAGGAGGCACCTGGAGGATTGGCTGATGCATGACACTCTCACCCTGAGGGGCACCACAGTAGTGTCTGTCGATAGATTGCCTTTTGCCACATGGCAGGTGGCAGGATACCACTGGGCACACAACTCCTACACAGCCTATCTCTCCTTGGACAATAGCTAGGTACACAGCTATGAACACCTGCAGCAATGCACTCCAGTACTGACACATATGTATGTGTGCATGATTGAATATAGCAGTGTCTGTGTGTTAGCACACCTGTACTTGGGAATTCCATGACGGCCTTCACAACCACTGCAACACCCATTGCCATAGTCAGTTGTGGCTGCTGCTGTATGGGACATTAAATGTACGCTGTTAAGATCCTCTCCATACTGGCTACATGAGCCTTGCAGTACCAGCACAGTAGTGTTGTACAAATGGGTTGATAAGCAAGGGGATACCTATTGTGTTCTGGCAAGTGTGTGTATGTGTGCATGTCCGTATATCTGTAGGGTACAGCATTCTGAGGCCACATACCCCTATTACAATACCCATTTCCACACAGTAGTACAGATAGTGTTGTTGCTGCCCATAGGTGAGCCATGACAATGCAACACCCTACTATGCGTGTGGCATATGCATTAGATGCATATCCCTGTAGTACCACTGTCAAGATATACAATGGGTTGTACCGCAGTTGTGGCCAATGGGTGACGGTGGTGGGTATTTCAGAGTGTCTTCATGGGTTTCAGCGAGTACAACATCCACTGGGGGATGTGGGTGCTGTGTACTGTCATTACACCAAGGTACATCCGGTATATGTCCCATGTACCACGTTATGGTTACCACTGTCACTATCAACCATACAGGTAACTGATACCACAGTCCAGGCCAGTTATGCATGTGCTGTCTGCAGCCTACTTGTAACACATTGGACACATGGTCAAGTTAGTTAGCAGTGATAGGCCCAGGTCTCTCGGATGTGTGTTTGCCTGTTATGTATCTGTTAATGTTTATATGAAGGTATGTCATACTCTGTATCATCCATATACACCATTACATCCCCCATTAGCATACTGTACATGTTTGTGGATGTTCTGCATGTAACATGTAACCTGGAAATCACCTCACTCTAAATGCTGTGTGATGTGTGCAATGAAAGCCACACACTTCAGTATCACTACATACCTAGGTAGGGGTCTAGTCCCAGTGTTGCCAAGTAAGAGTGTGCATGTATGTGGATGGGTCTACATCAGGTTGCAGAGTATACATGTCCCAGCGGGTCACTTGTCCTTATGGCACAGGCAATAACTGTTACAAACCTGTGATGTGTTCAGCTGTACCCCAGATATGTCACAGCAATGGTGTCACCACCTGCTGACCATCCTCGTGCTGACACATGCACACCTACAACACAAATGGATAACATTATAGAGACCACAATCAACCGGTGTTACTAACAGCTATAATGCATCACTGTTGGACGGCTACACTACCTGACATATATGCATTACACTTTACTCCTTACAACATGTTACACTGCAGTACTGTGGTACATTGTAGTACAGTCACCATGTGCATCAGAACCATATTAGCCTGTCCCTGCATCGATGGTATGGATGACAGGGATGTGGCACAGGTATCATCATATGCACAGGGTGTGTTGGTTTGCCAGAGCCGAGGATGGGTCATACATTTGAAAACATGTGTGTGGATGAGAGGTGTAATGAGGTGAACTGGGAATGGTGATGTGGTGTGTGTAGGTATGGGGTTGCCCTAGGTGTTTGTATATTGTGTGTGTGTGTATGCATGAACACAGTTCTGCCATGTGGCTGCCCTACACAGGTATTTAAGGACACATGCAGACCATACATGGCAGGGTGTGCAGTTCACTGCCTCTCGTCATGGCGGGCATGTTGCCTGTGCCTGCTAGGGGTTCCATGGACATGTCCAGGTACAGGCCTCGATGTGCTACTCTCACCTGACGATGACAATTGTCTGCTGGAACCAGGTTCCTCCTGGGCCTGGCCAGGACCACGTGCTCATGGCCTGCTGTGGTGTGGTGTGGACAGCGCTCCCCCCTGCAGTGCTGGGGTTGGTACTGCCACTACGGGAGCCCCTTGGTGTCCTAGCACATCCACATTGACTGCCAGCTGTTGGTGTTGCTGGCCTACGTCCATGCGGCCGTTGCCCACTCCCACCACATGTTCAAGCATGGAGAGACAACAGTCGATGAGGGCTATCATCTCACCACACTATCTATCCATGAGCTCAGTTAATGCACAGATGGCACCAGACAGTTCACGGGAGTTTTCACTTACAGATGTGAGAGCAGCCCTCTGCAGCCTCAGGTCCTGTCTGGTGTAACGTTCCATACGTGCCTGCACCACCATGACAGCCTGAAACATGCACCTGCTGGTACCAGCTGTGTCACAAATGCCAGAGGCATGATGACCACTGACCCTACCATGAGCACCCTGGGACATCTGCCTATGTGGTGCCCTGCCGGACATCCGGCTATGCCTGCTGTGACCAGACACAGTAGGCATGGTTACCACACTTTCCTGTGCACTGCCACCAAATGCTAGCTCTCCCTCCACTATGGGCACTGGTGATGGGGTATGTATAGGCACTGAAACTGTGTGCAGGTTTAGGGTGGCTAAAAGGGGGATGTCAAATGATGGCGCTGTTTCGGCCCCTGACAACCCCACCTGTGCCTCAACAGTACTATCATCATCTTCGGTGTCTGTATGGACACCAACATCAGATTGTATGCAGGAGGGACCCTGACGCACCTCACCCCCTGTTGGGTAAAATAATAAATGCACTTTAAGACCTGTACAGCATTGCATAACAGTACACACACACACACACACACACACACACACACACACACACACACACACACACACACACACACACACACACACACACCACCTTAATACCTAACTGCCTGTGACTTTACAGACAGTCCCACGTATATCCCCATGCATTCCCCATCCTGCATGACACTTGGTAACATACACTCATTGATACCACTCATTAACGTATCAGTCCTCCAAATGTCTAGACAAGTGATCACAACACAAGACCTGTTACTCCATTACCTGCCTGACTTGAGTGGAGTAGTTTTACATGGCCTCACTGCTGTCATTCAGTGTTCACCCTGTGTATGTCCAGACAGCATGAGCATGGTCCCTATATGTGGGAGCTACTATGTTCACTCCATAATATCATGCACTGGAGTGTCATGTGTATGTATTGCTCAGTGCATGCCAGATATGCTGCTCAATCAGCCTATCATGTGACAACTTTAATATATGGATACACTCCCTGGTGTTGATTAGTAATTCTCCAATGCATCTATAGTGCTTCATATGTGGGTTGTCAGTCAAGTCACCTATCTGCTGAATGTGATATTAAGGGTATACCTGGTGTAGACCTTCCATCTCAATGCCTGTTCCATGCTACAGACCTTATTATACTATCAGCTGTCCTGTGATTACATACATGACAAGTATTCCTGGTGTGTCATATGGCAGTCCATGTCCATGTACTGCATGATCCCAAAGGGAGGTACTGCTGTATGAACAATCACACATGTGCATACATGGCCACCCACACAAACACACATGCACACATGCATCCTACATGCATCAACCTCCCTCCACTTCACCAGAATTCCCCTATAGTCAAACTAACTACCCACCAGGATGCACACACACTCATACTGGTGAGGTTGTACAATGATAGTACACACAGTCCTCCTATTACCCATCTGTCAACATGCATAACATAGGGTACACAACAGCATGCAATGCAGCTATAGTCAATCCATGATAGCAACAGTACGCATGTGTGTGATGCATGTGCTGTGTCACTAGGTGATGCCCCTTCCCCTGGATACCACTGCACCCATATACACAGTATTGCTGTGCACCTGTTCTGCACCCTGCCATGTACTGTGCACCACACCTCACAGGTGTACAACCCATTGCTGAATGTGTAGTACTGTGTCGGTTATGTCAGCTTTAATGCTCACAGCCCCTATGTTTTTCAGCAACACATACCTGGGATGATACATGAACAGATGTCACTTGTGAATGTCTGATGTCTTGATTTACAGCTCTCAACATCAGCGGACCATGTATGGCCAATCCAATACTATTTATTTTTATTTATTTCACATTTGTTAACTGGGGGTGTCTGACTGAGCCGAAAGGGCCCTTTTTCAGCAGAGGCCCGTGGAGAAAAGCTCCATATAGAAAAATTACTGATACATTTAGATATTTAGACACGATCAGTATACACACAAATTACAATAGACATGTTTTTACGGTGGTATGCAGCACATCAACAGTTACAGTGGAGAGAACAAACAAGAAAATATTAATTTAAAAATAAAGTAATTAATAGATTTGTGGTGTACAGCTGAAATTTGGAACATAGTTAGAATACATACATAGTACATAGGTACAGTACATACACTGTAGATTAGCCAGTGTTTGTGAGTAAGAGTGAAAACTATTATCAAGTATTCTAGGTTTAGTATGTGTACCTTATCCGCTTTCACTAGCCCGGGGACACTATTAGAATAGTATTACACTGATAACCACCAGAGCATATCATGGCTATAGGGGTTGTACACACCCTTATTGATATGGCGCACCCTTTCTGCCATGGGACCACATCACCGCATATATTAACAGTACATGAGCCCGATATGTGACATATGTCCTGTACTTTCACATGCAGTGTCTACAGAATGTGTTAGGTGTGCGGATGCTGACCATGATGCATACACTCTGTGTGGGCATATGTGTACACACTCTTATCATGAAGGTTTGTTGCACTTATTATGTGTACCGTAGCAGGCACTACTCCTGGCAGGGGTATACTAGCATGGCCCATTTGCATTTGCCAGTATATGTTCAGTCTGCCCTATGTATGTCCCCCTAATATACATGATTGCAAGGTCTGCTCATGTGCACATCCCTTGGTGTTCACACACTGCCATCACTATTGCTGTGATAGGGTTACGTCTGCCACAGTTCCTGAACCTGACTATGTGCAGATACAGCCATTCTTAGCATCCTTAGGATCCCTGCTGCAGTGAACTGATGTGTCATGCTGACACCCCCCTACCTTCAGCCTTTTTGTAGATGCTTGACAAGTAAGGCCTACACGTGTCTCAGTTTGCAGTGTCCCATACACTGAACACCACATGTTACAGCCTAGTCCCAGCTGATAATGTGGACCACAGTAATATGTTATGCCATAGTGTAACTCTGCAACAGTTGCCATTGTCCTACAGGTATATACACTGGTGTTGCACTGTATATGGTTGTTGTTCCAAACTGTAGGCCATGTCTCTCACCATTATGTTACTCCCTGTGGACACATTCCACAATGAGATGATGTTAGTTATCTTGCAGGTGTCTGACATACCCTTCCAATACTCCATCATGGTCACCACTGTGATGCCGTGCATTTAACAGCTACAATACATGCACATGTACAGCATGCTTTCTGGGTAGGTGTTAGATGTGTGCATGGAATATACCATAGCCATTACATGCCCGGTGTATTGGCAAGCATCTACATAAACCATACTCACCAGCTACAGGCTGCTGCCTTGGTGCTATACTGGAGGGACCTACATAAGAGGGTGAGTGATGCAAAGTTAGTGGCCACACCTGTGGCATTGCTAAAGGGTGGGTGCAGCATTAAAATACATCAACAGTACATAGTCCACAACAATACCACATAAGCACATCTGTTTATCACTACTATGCAGCAACAAACTATATCTATGACATGTTAGATATGCATGATCTACCTGTACAGATGTGGATGTATATGCAACAGTGGTCTACTGATGTGCCCTATGGACTTATCTGCATGCTCCTCAGCCGGTGTGTGGGAAGCACGCACCTCTACAAAGGTGTCCGGCGGTTGTTGGCTATGCGGACGGGCAGGTGCCACAAGGCTGGCTAGGAGCTCCTCCACACGTGTCGGGGGGATGGATGGCATGGTCCCCCCTGTTGTGAGGTGATATCCCTGGACTGCAGCAGCACACAATCGAGCATTGGGAAGCAGGTCAGAACATGATGCCGGACCTCCTCATAACTGCAGTTGTACAGTCCGACATCATTGACCCTGTAGACTAGGTCATTCCACAGGACAGTCCATTCCTGCTGATCATGAGCTGCCCGGCCAAACAAGACAGGGTAGTGCTGAATTAGGTGGTTTACCACAATGTCATTCTCAGCAGCTGAGTAGGCCAGAAGCTTTCCATGTGACATCTTGCCTGAAAGACATAAAGATGGACACAGGTGTGAGCAAGTCATGCAGCAAGGTTACTGCAGTTCGTAATAGACATCACTGTCATCTCCCTACCATATCAGCGACAACAAACTGTACACACAACTCAATAGGTATGGCTACAGCTTACCTACTAGTGGGGCAGATATTGTATTGTACCACACTTTGTGCAATGTGTTTGTAGGCATGTTCCCTGTGTGGACACTATCATTGCTGGCCTGTTACAGACTATTCACCTGAATGCCATTGTCAGGGCCACTATGGTTCCATATATGCCTGTAGTATGCTTCCTATGTGGTTGCTGCACATCTGACATTAGTTATTGGGGCTATCCATGCATGCTGTTGGACATGTTCCGGGATTGTGTAGACTATTACTACCCACATATGTTCTATAAAAGTGACACAGTAGCATGTATATGTACTCTTGGCCAGCAGAACCCCCTCTCTAAAATCATCTGCCCATGTTACCAGGCCACATCACATGAGTGACCCACCCTGGGACCTCCTCATGTACAGGTCCAGCAATACCTTCAGGTGGAACCCACTCAGGGTATTGTCTCCCCCGGGGGCACACACAGACATGATCTTGTCCCCTGAGGTCAAGTCCAGGGTCTGTTCCATAATGAGCTCCACAAACACATGTGGGATGTGCTACATCACCTTGAGGCACCCAGTACATATTCACAGGGCCCACATGTTCTTCCTGTTCAGCCTGCAGGCCAGGCACCTTCAGGACACAGACTGCTGTTGTGAGTAGCAGTGGGTGGAAGGCTTGTTCCCATTGAGTCCATATTGGAGCCCATTGGGCTTCCACATCACAGACCACACACACCATCCAGGGTGTTTACCCACCACATGTGTCACATACCACCCCTGTAGGCTGTCATCTATATCTACCAACCTGGACCACCTCCATAACCATACCTGCCATACGTCCCCATATTGCCATTCCATACTTCACAGACAAGGGCAATGTGGTCCCAACAAGGGGTTTACATGTGACATACCCATCCATGTTGCACACATTGATAGCTGTAGATATCTGTGTGTATTACTATGTGTCCTGTTCCCTCGCACATAGCATGCAGCACTGTGGTGGTAATATATGGGACATGTATTTACATACATATATGTTTGTGTGTGTGTTTGTATATATGTAGACATGTGGATATTAGCAGTCATTCAGCTGAACATCATTACAACAACACCTGATGGCACTTATAAATCATTCCACATCATCTATCCCATTGTTATGGACCAAGTACTACAGTCAATTTACATGCATATATACTTCACATATCTGTTGTGGGAATGATGTTTCTTCTGGATAGTCTTGCTGGATTCATTTTCATTTTCATTCTCTCTCTCTCTCTCTCTCTCTCTCTCTCTCAGCTGCTTTGAATAGATTGCAGCATGGCTTTTGTAGGTGATGCACATGATCAGATGATGGCTCTGCACCAATCAGTGTCTTCCACTTGCTACCTGCTTGCAGCATGCTGTGTAGTACTTCCAATTACTATTATCATGGCAACAAACTACTATAAATCCCTACATCATGTGGGCATGGTCCCTTTACCTTTCCTGTATGGTGGCCATCCTTCCTGTGTATGGGCGGTAGTGTTACAGACAGCAGATAGCAATACCTCTTACAGGAGAACCTGCACACTCAGGACAGCTACATATTTGTAGGAGGTTCCAGAACTACAGACAGAGTGTGAGTAGTGTTGTTGTATGCATTGTATAACACCGGTGTTACAGGGTTTGAGTGTACATACTAGTTTAACTTGGAATGCAGTCTGTCTGCATAGCTCTCAACTGTGGGGAAATCCACTTGATGGCCAGATGTGTGCCTAATATGTTTTGTCTGTCCACCACACAGGTCTTGTGTCAGATATATCACTGGCAGTGTGTTTGTTGAGTGCTATCGGTACATGGCTACATCCATTCCTGTTTCTAACTTCATATTCCTGACTAAGGGTATGTTGCAAACTATCTGGTAACACCAGCGAATTTCTTAGTGTATGACAACAGTATTTCACATATGGGCCTGTGTTCCATCCTTTGTCCTCCACCTACATACCAGGCTTTGTACATATGGCATGCTGTCAGGGGTTGATATATACTGGACTGCGAGCATGTCATGCTGCCATTCCTGCCATTAGTCCACTGCTGTTGTGGCCCATATTGTGGGCTTGGGTCCATATATCTGTGTGCTTCATCTACACAATACATGTGTGCCCTTTTGCACTCCAGAGGCCAGTGTATGTAACAGTGGTATATGGCCCTGTATTATTCAGTCTGTGGGGGATGCACCATAACTAACATAGGCTGTTACAACATGTGGGGGTATCAGGAGTGAGCTGCCTTAAGGTATCTGGATGCACATTACCATACAATCCACCTTGGGTGAATGCAGGCCTACTACTTCCTGCCATACAGACTGTTCTGTTTGTCAGTGTGATTGTGATGGTGTCTGTTATGCCTTGTTATGCAACAGATACATCCCATTGTGTCAACTGAGGTATTTACCCCCTAGGGATTGTGTAGAGAGTGTAGATAGTGGCTGCTGGACTATACATCTGCATTGCTTACTGTTGATTGATTGGTATCCTGTGACCCAGTCAGTCTTTATCTTGTACTACTTGAAGGCCTCACCCTGGGCAGCAACATATGTAAACCTTTCCAGACTACCGCATTAATATAACTGTTTCACAGTTGCATTACTCTGTTTATATATATGTCAGAGTCTAAACAGCTTTATGACATGGCATATACAACTGGAACAGCACACAAATAAAGCTTTCCCATGTATGCAAACCTGTGTGTGGTGTTATATCCTTTGACATCTCTTTGGGTATATGTTGCAGGCAACCATTTTCATTTGTATGGGTGGCTCATACAGTGTCCAGTTGGTAAGATGGCAACTGTTGGCATAGTGGCTGTTCCATATTGTGTGCACCTTCTACATATGTATCTTCCTATTAATATTTCTGTGTACATATGTGTAGTTACACACACACACACACACACACATATATATATATATATATATATATATATATATATATATATATATATATATGTGTGTGTGTGTGTGTGTGTGTGTATCTGCATATATGTGTCTGTGTATGTATCTTAGGAATGTTGATTTCTTCCACACTGCACATTCCCTATGGTAGCCAGACTGTAATGCATGGTATGTTACTGATAGCAGCCTGACATCATACAGGTGGGATGGAGTACTGTTAACATGTTGTGCCAGGTCCTGGTTATGGGTTCTGCAACAGCTGGTATTGTATTGCAGGGCAGATGTGTTTGGCTGTGGGGGGGATATCTATACATACAAGACGTATGTTGTTTGGGCCCCCTCACCTCCATTAACGGTGTATGTGGACATATATGTTTTTGTTAGGTTCTTTTTTATATCTATAGATGTATGTCTGTATATATATTATATATATATATATATATATATATATATATATATATATATATATATATATATATATATATATATATATATATATATATATATATATATATATATATATATATATATATATATATATATATATATATATATATATATATATATATATATATATATATATATATATATATATATAGACATATAGATGTAGACATATATAGATATATCTATTTAGATATTAACACACACACACACACACACACATACATCTACATGTTTAAATACATTTCCTGTACTGTTGAATGACTGAGCTGGGTGATATGTTTGTGAAAAAATCAGGGTTATTTATATCTGACATGGCTTAGTAGTAAATCACTTTTGTTATGGTGTGCAGGGTCCTAGGTTCGAGCTTTGCAATGGCTGTTTATTTTGTTGCTTGGCAGAACAAGGGCCATTGGATACAGAGTGATTAAGGCACTTTTAAGCAGTTGTAAGCAGGTTTGCATGGGTTTGCGAGGAGGTAAGCACTGCTAACTTCTGGTTACAGTTTCTTATACTGATTTAGCGTCTCAATTGCTTAACCTGTGTAGGCATTGCTTACCCCAGCGCAAACAGGCTTCAACATGCTTACTGCTGCTTAAAAGTGCTTACTCCAGCTTACCCCCGTGCTAATTTCTTTAAAAGAAAAGAAAAAAGTTTTGATAAGAAAGTGGTGAAAAAGGGGCACAAAGACAGAAAGACAGTAGGGAAAATAGCTAGGGATGTGCAGGAGGGTGTAGGGAAAGTCCATAGCTGCCCATTTCTTCTACAGCAACAGCTGTGCATATACACTGCATTTGGAGGTAGATTTGGACACTCAAACCCTGAGTGAGGGACGAGGTCAACAATAATATGTTTTGATGCCAATTAGACCAGATTACATGTCCAGTGGACACGTGTGTGAAATTCTAAGCTATGTATGGGGCAATATTTTTTTTGGGAACAGATTGCCCTTTTTTTTTTTCAGGTGAGAGTGGGATGTTGGGGAGGGATCGTAGGTATATTTGGGGAGGTAGGTTGGGTAGGTTAACAGACAAGCAAACAAGACGCATACAGGGGTGGTATATGACACATGTGGGGGGTAAACACCTTGATGGGGAGGGGTGTTGGGAAATCGGAAGCCCAAGAGCCCCCTAGTGGAAACAGTGGGAATGAGGTCCCCACCCATGGGCAGTCACCACTGCACCTTCACAGCCCCAAAGGTGGCTGTGCTGGGGGCTGAGTTGGAGAGCCAGGCCAACCCTCTAGTCATGACACATGGCCCTCGAGCTGGCATAGCAGATCTCCAACCTCGTTGCGGAGCTCGCTACACACCACAACCCAGACCTGGCAATGGGTGACAGGTACCTGTCTGTGCCTGCTCCCAAAGGGGGTGCGAGCCCCATCCCCTGAGATGGTTCCACCTGAAGGTGGTGCAGGACTAGTGGGCGAGGAGGTCCCGGACTGGGCCCCCGATGTGCTGGTACCTGGTGCCACGACCAGCTGAGGTGGGACAGATGGGTCCGCCAGGACTGGCCTTCCCAAACGTGCTATGGTGTTTATGGTTTATCAACATATGTGGGTTAATAATAGTCAACACATCCCAGGATTAGGTATAACAGCATGCATAGATATTCCCATTAACCCAGACACCAGATATGGAACAGTTGCATAGCAAACGGAACACATGCATATATGGGACCACAGTGGTAATTACAGCAGCATGCAGGTACATTGATGGCACTATGTCACCAATGTTGGAGTATTTCAACATAGCACATGCATAGAAACAGATTTAAATATTTATCAAACAAAAGGACATATGTCCCAACATTACAGTGGCGTCATCACGTACCAGTTGAGGTGGGTATTTAATGTATTGCTAGAGATATCAGGGGGGAGATGTAATTTAACAACTTGTATATTCTTGTAGTTCACATTACTTTCCTATATACCTCTTACCTGGTATACTGTGGAGGAATTGTTTGTTAACACTAACTGTTTCAACACATACTCCCAGATTCCAGGTTGATGTTATGCACATACCTATCCATCTCATTTTGCACAGACTCTGGCCATGTCTTGACCACATGCAGGTGAACTGGGACATTTGTAGACTATTGCCTCTTCAACCTTTAGTGACTTACAACACTCTTATACAGGATTTCCTAGACAGTTATATTATGTAGCACAATGTGGGTGACAGTGGTCGGTGATACCTTATTATTCAGAGCAGCACTCACAATGCCATACAATACCAGAGTAAACAGTACCAGTACAGGGTATCAAGCTTTTATTTCTCAGCACAGTGTTCATATCTGATGTACCTGTGGGAGCAATGTTTGTTAGCACTACCTGAATGTTGCCACACAAAGTACCAGATTCCACATTACTATTATTCACATACTCTCACTCTGTTACAATACACACTCTGGTCACAGCTTGACAGCATGGGGTGTAGATGGGATATACTTGGCTTATTACTCTCATAACAGTTTGAGGAGTTGCTAGAGTGACAGGTTTGTTCTTATAGATGTTTGACAATCAGTTGTATTTCTTGTTTGCTGCCTATACATCTGGGATCATTCCACTGATTTCCCAGGGGACAGAGTGGCAGGTAGCAGATATGGGCCAATTTACTGAACATTCTGGACATATCTGTATAGTTGTGGGGTATGATTCTGTATGCAGACTACTACCACTCCCAGGATTCAAACCATGGCTGTGTGTGCTAAAAATACAACAGTTCACCTCTCAGTTGTGTGTGCTATTCAGATTTTGTTGTCTGTCTTTTCACTGTTTTCTGTCTGTGTCCTTCTCAGTTGTACTAAATGACCTCTGGGAATTACACCAGTTATATACAGACATTCCTACACATTTTATTTATGTTGCACAGTGTGGGTAACAGTGCTTAATACAGCAGTACTATGAAGGGATTGCAGATCTGCATTACCATATGATACCAGAGTAAACACATGCAGTCCAGCAGTTAGACCTTTATTGTCATGCTATTATGCTTTTATTTACATACAACCTATATCAGACTTTCCCTGCCATATTCTTTGGTGTATGCAGTACTTGCCTCAAGCAATGCAGGTTTTATACTGGCAATTAACTTACTAATATTTTTAGATTTATTTCCTATGCCAGTACATGCAAGAGTATTACTAACCTGCCTTGCATTGTATCCTCTCCAAGCGACATCCATGGGCCTCCTGGTTTGCGGCCCGCTCACTTGCCCATGTGAAGTACATAAGAGGAATATTTAGCCATACCTATCCATAATATACATGAGCTGACAATTATTAAACAGGTAGTGGAGTGTTGCTTACACACAGCTGGGACCTCCCCTGCCATCTTAGTCTCTTGGATTCACTGATCCAAGAGATCCCCCTTCCACCGCTCCAGGTCAGCATAGTGATGCCTGACCTGCTCACCAGTTCAGGGTATGCCAGTGGCACTGGTGAGGTCACAGGCTAGATGGTCCCCGGCTTCTGCTTTATATTGGGAACCCTGGTACTGGCCCTGCAGCAGTCTCTGCTCATGGTCTTTGACAAGGAGTCCTGCCATGACTCTGGACTCCTGGATGCCCCAGCACTGCTCCTGAAAGTGCACTCCCTCTCCCAGTCCTGTCATGGTGCCTGCAAGGGGAAGCTATAACCAGTTATGAAATGTATTCACACCTGTTGGGTTTAAGTAGGGCTGATTTCCTGAATTTTGCCGTGATTGGACAGTTTTGAAAAGGCTAAGCTATGGGCAAACCTGCTTACCTAACGTTGGCATTGTTTAAAGGGATATACCACTGGAAAAATTGAGTTAGTTGGCCTACACATTGCTTACACCTACTAAGCTGGCCTGTGCAATGCTTAGCGTTGCTTAATATTTACTTTGCATTATATTTGCATTTTGGCATTGATTTATTACTTATTACATGCTATATACATGTCTGCTATCCATGATACATGTGTACATACACTGTAGGGGATCCTTGTGTTTAATAGGGGACTTCAACACTCTATTACAATTACACCTCACATCTGGGCTTACTTCAGTACTCCAGTTCACATATTTTTGTTATGTAGTAGGTTATAGAACATATGACTGCATACTGATTCCTTTCACATTTTCAGTTTGATTTTACTATACTGAGGATTTGTTTGGTGATACCTCAATCTTATGTACTGCTGTAATGGCTTGGTGGTTAACAACTCTGACTATGGTGTATAGGGTTCTGGGTTCAAGACCTGCAAAGCTGTTCATTTTGTTGCTGGGAAGGACAGCATCTGTTGGATACAGAGTGATTAAGGCACTTTTAAGCACTTGTAAGTGGGTCTGCATGAGTTTGCATGAGGGTAAGCACTGCCATCCTTCGGTTAAATATGCTTACAGAGAGTGAGCTTCCATATTGCTTAACCTGTGTGCGCATTGCTTACCTCCGTGCTTAAACCCACTTACTGGTGCTTACATATACTTAATCCTGCTTACTACTGCTTAATACTGCTTACACTTGTTTACTAGTGCTTACTCCTGCTTACCACTGCAGTAATTTAGACAGTAATGTCTAAAGGTTCTTTGGAAGGTGGGGGATTTAGAAGCTGTATTGAGTTATTCATTGCACATTTTACCTTCCATTTGTATCCCTGACTCCTGTGTACATATACTGTATGGGGCACATGTGATTATCTGTAGACTTTGCAACATTATGACACTGACACCTCACATCTGCATTTAATGCAGTACTCCAGTTCACAAATATATGTTATTTTGTAGGTTATGCAACTAAAATTATTGGTCATAATGTGATTTGACATGGAAAATGGAATATGTTGCAGTGGGACTCGAACCAGAAATGACTGCTCGTAAGGCGAATGCTCTGCCCACTACACTATTGCTATACTGCTTCATTTGCATATATCTTGCTTTTTATCCCCTTCTGCCATTTAAGTTGCATTAACCATAGATAAGTGATGGGCAAACCTGTTTCATAAAAAAGTATCTTTATATTTTTTGTGTTAACTATTGCTCTTGCACACGTGGGGGGATGTTGCTGGAGGTATGTGTACACCTATGAGTAGTCTCGCTCATTCTTTTAGGGCTTTCTGCTGTTCTTCACTGCAGGGGCGTGTATATTCTGAGAGCTCTGCTCTCAGACATGCCCCCTGCACTCTTACATGCTCCATGTAAGATTTGGAGCTCAGGCAGTGCACCTTCATTAATATGCATGGCGCTGCCATCCTGTTCCTAAACGGCTGCTTTCATGCAGGACTAAGCTAGTCCTGCATGGAAGGATAGTAAATCTGGGAGAAAATGCAATAGCTTCAAGGCATGCTACATTCATGTCAACAAATGCTCTGTTTGTCACAGCATTTTTATAAATATTCAGAACAGTCCAAGAATCTAAATACTCTGATGTTTAAAAATTAAGATATCAATATAAAATGTGTAAACAGAACTAAGTATTTCTCACATATGTTATTTTCCTTCTCCTCAAGAAAAAAATTCTCAAACATTCCCCTGGATTCACAAAGCCGTTTTTTCCATGCAGGAACAGTGTAGCCACTCCTGCATGGAAAATGGCCGATGAGCTATTCAGGATAGTGCCATTATCAAGTGCACAAGCTGCCCTACACTGTTCTAGCATGGAAAACCATGTGGCATGTAAATCACCTCATTTGCTGGTGAAAACTGTGCAAATGAGGTGATTTAGTGATTCACCAAGCTGCCCAGACTCTGTGTTAGAACAATGTCAGTGCAGAAATGTATTCAGTTAATAACCAAATACATTTCTGCAAATGACAAAATGGAGGCATGACAACTCTTGTATTATGTTCATTATTCATGCCAATGGCCAAATATAAGGTCATTGGCATGAAAAATTGTTTAATTTTTATGAAAATTAAACTTTTTTCTGGCCGATCTTGGTCGTTTAAGCATAGGGCAGTGGCTCGCAAACATGTTTGTGCTGAAAATAAAAAAAAAATGTGAAATCTCAATTTTAAGGTAAATCTGCATTTTGCCATAATAGTGTATGGCATGCAGGATGTAAACAATACCAGGGAGCACTGGTTGTCAATGGGAAAGGGTCTATTTTAGTGCAGTAACTAACGACCTACGTGCTGGGTTATGCAAATGAGGGGAATGTCACTGAATTACAAAATATTCTAAGTCCACACACTGCACCTAACCATGTAGGTACTAGAACAAGATCATATAGGCAGTAGGAGCAACTAACAGGAAAAGGGTGTGTGTAAAATGCCTGCTGTAAGCACATTGGAGCTCACTTGCCCGTGTTTTCCCTTAGCTAAGCACAGCTAAGGAAGGGGATGTGTTAGCACTGTTTATATTGCTTAAATGGGTGTGCGCAGCACGCACTGGGTTTTAAACTAAAAAAAAAGGAAACAGCAGCAGTGTTTACATTTGAGCACTGGAATGCATAGCATGCATCAGGGCTTAAACTAGGAAAAACTGGTAAGGGGAAAAAGCAGCAGGAAAGCAATCAAGGAGAAATAGCAGAGCTGGCAGTCGGAATGTATCAGAATCAGCCAATTACACTGGCAACAGCCCAGAACACCACTATAAACTATGCAGACACCTTTCAGACTGTTTTTTCCCACAGACTCTACACCATCAGTACACAGATGGAGGATTTTTAACTGGAAAAGCTAACTAAAAATGTTAGAGGCTGCTGCAGCTTTACTCTATCAATATGTGCTAGAGGCTGAGGGTGGTGAGGAGGGGAATGCTGACAACCGACCCACAATGAGGAGGAGGAGAAAAGTGTACTGACTCAGGTAACCTAACAGGGCCTACATGGGCTGGAGATAGTGGAGCACTATAGGGTGGACAGGGACATTTTACAGTAAATCATTGAGCTGTGCCAGCCATGCCTCACACACAGAACTAACAGAGGGGAACCTATCCCAGTGGATACAAAGGTATGTGTAGGCATAAGAATACTAGCCACAGGTACCTTCCAAAGACCAACTGAGGATACCATTGGGGTCTCACAGACATCAGCATCCAGGGTACTCCACCATTTCCTGGATGCCATGACACCACATCCAATGAGCACATATATTTCCCAACACCCGTGAGGTGCTGACCACATGTATGCATCTCTTCCACCATATAGCAGAATACCCTGAGGTAGATGGTGCTATAGAATGCATGCACATCTGCATTAAAGCACCACTCGGTGAGTGGGGTAGTGTGTACATAAACCACAAGGGCTTCACCACCATCAACTGTCAGGTCATGTGCGATACCCAGGGCATTATCATGCAAGGGTGTGCTGGCAGCCCTGTAAGCTATCACGACTCCCACATGTGGAATTCCTCACAGCTGTATCAGAGGTTTGCCAGGGGGGACATCCCATATGACCATCTAGTGTGGGATGCTGGCTATGCACAGGAACCATGGCTGAAGGCACCCATTAGAAATGCACACACACCTGAACAAGAATGCCATAATGAGACACACGCACAAACCAGGATCATTGTAGAGCATGTGTTTCGAATGCTCAAGTCACAGTTCCACTGCCTTGATATATCCAGTGGAGCCTTGCAGAGTATTCCCCAGCTACATGTGGACAGATGTTCATAGTATGTGCCATGCTACACAATATGATCCTGTGGAAACAGCTGCAGCAGGAACAGCGTGGGGAGAGGCTACACAGCCCCCCACTATTGCCAAGGCCACCACAGGCTCAGAGGGACTTGGAGGAGGAACTTCCTGAGCCTGCCCCTGTAGGCAGATAGAGGCATGCCCAGTATTCCCTGTCCTTGGCAAAGAGGCAACGCATAGCACACACACTGACACTGCAGGGACCCAGGGATTGATAGCTCTCTCCAACTCACACATACAGTAAAATGGATGTCAAACATGACACTACCTGTGCTTTACCATGTATAGTGAGTGTACTACCTGCATTTGACATAGACAGCCCTCTAGCACCATCCTCATTACTGGCCTAGCAACAAGGTAAGTCACTCTTCCTATCAATTACTGAATGGAGTAGTATGTTCTCATAGTTGTATGTATGATATGGATGCAAGCATGCAAGGGAATTGAATGGCTGAATGGGATAGCAGCAGGCAGCTGACAGCTATATGGGACAGCAGGAAATCCATAACAAATACTGGTGTCAACATACTAGGCAGTACTACACAAAGTGAAAACTCCCTGGTACATTTGGTGCCCCAAATAACTGTGGGAGTCCATAGGTCACACACATAGATGTCAATGAGGGTAATATACCCAACACCAGCCTCACCCAGCAGGACAGGTGTAGTTGACTATAAAGAAAGACCAGGTTAAAGCCTCCAAATGATGGCAATGGTGAACAGCCCCCCTCCAGACCTACACAGACATACTACAACAGGTCTGGCAGTTGCATTTTAGTTCTGAAGGGTAAGAAGTCTGAAACTGAAATTTATGCCATTAAAATGTAACGTGTACTGTACTGATATGCCTCCTTTCTGCATGATAGATCACAATACAATATGAAATGGAAGTCGACAGAGTAACTGAAATACCAGTACAGTCATTGCAAATGTTTAAAGTCTTCAGGTGTGTGCACCCCCCCCCCCACAATCCCATGTAGAAATCCAGTAGCATGTAAGTTTGAGGAGTAATTTCACAGGAGCACAGATTGACAGAGCTGTCCCAATCTACATGATAGATTGTTGCATGTGTACAATATGCAGGGGTCAGTGTGGTAAGTTTGTTGTGTGTTTAATATTGTCTGGAAGCAGTCAGCATGTAGGCCTGGATGGTTGTGTCTCAGTGGCCTAGGTACAGTACTGTGGTCGACAGGGCCATGTTCCAACAACTGCAGTGCCAACCACACTGCTTCTCAGCTACACCCATGTCAGCAGTTGTACATACTGTCCAGATGTCAATATCTGTCACTGTCGGAAAGCTGAACATGTCATAAATGGGGGACCATACATAGAAACAGTACACAGGTGGAAGTACCTTACACAGAGTGCATATAAAATAACTGTCAACTGCACACAACTTTGGAATTATACATAGAGGTTAGCATCACATTAGTTGCCCCTCTAGTGTGGAATACTGGTAGTCTGGCCAATCACTGGCAGACCACAAAAGGCACAGTTATAAAGTAATGACAGGCTTCTCATGTCCACACACAAGGCAGCATAAGGGGAATGTCCCAGATATATCTGTGAGCCAGGTGCCTGTAGCTTCCATATCACACATGCACCCAGCTCACCCCACCATCAGCCACAGGTTTATCACAAGTCATATCCTTGCTGTAGGGAATGAGTACAGCATGAACCCATCTGTGTATGGGAATACATACATGATGTTGCATAGTGTCCCTATTAGTAAGCAGCAACCCGACCACATCCAAACTCATGGATCAGTATTAACAGGAAGGTTTGACAGGAACACCTCGACCACTTACCACTGTCACCCCAGGGTAATCCACTGGCTTGCAGCTTGGCAACGTATGAGTGACAGAATGCACTGGCCTGCTACAGATGGCCTGCAACACTCTGCCTACAGTCCTCTGGCAAAAGCCCATGCCTCATCCATAGTGCCAATGTATGGAATGTCAACAGGTCCTAACTAACAACCTAACACAGTAAATAGAAAACAAATGCAAGGCCATGCTGACAAATGCCAGTAACATGCGTCCCCATGTCCTACTGCAAGAACTGTGGACTAGGCCATAAATACTATTGGAATAAAGGCCCAACTACAGGGATACCTCTGAGATATTGCTTTCATAATGTTAGGAAAAGGAGAGAATAACAGAGGGGGGTGTAGAAGCATGGATGTCATGGGTGTCATGGAGTGTGTGAAGTCTGAAATTCTAATGCCTGCCCATACTACCCCCTGACTGCAAACCCATGAATGAATAGCCACAAAACTGCTTGTAAACCACAATGTGAAGGTAAACTGACCAGATATACGAGTCCTGCCTCTGTATAACCTGGGTACATCTGTACAGCTGAGAGGTGTGACCCCAGCAGGATATGGCCATTCCATTAAGTTGAGAAAAGCACAAGAAGGGGTATAAAAAGCAGATCTTAATGAGTGTATTAAAGAAGCTTTTAAAGAGAGAGAGAGTAAATGTAGACCCTATTATGCAGATAGAGCTACTATCGAAACCACTGAGGTTAAAGATAGACAAGAGGTGATTAGATTTCCTCGAACATATTCTTTGAATGTACAGGGTGTTTGTGACATTATTAAGAGGAATTGGGCTGTACTTGGCACCATGAATGAACTAAAAGATGTTATAGACACAGTTCCACATTTTTCTTTTAAGAACAAGTCACTGAAACAACTCTTATGCTATAATACCTCTCTCTGTAATAAGGAGAAGATATCAGATAGATAAGTAACTTTCCAGTGTAGAAATTGCACAGAATGTAAGTTCATTCATATGAGTTGCAAATATGTACATCCTGGTATGAATTTTAAATTGGAGACAAATTTTTATGCTGATTGCAGGACATCTAATATAGTTTACTTTAGTTATTGTATTAAATGTCATGCTTTTTTATGTTGGGATGAGCAATAGACAGCTAAAAGAATTTTAGAACATCAAAGAGACATCAAAAATAGAAAATAAACCAATGCCCTGGCTAAGCATGCCATTAATTATGGGACAGATCATCATTTTAGATTCTTAGTGCTTGAGATCATTTCAGAGAGTTTAAGACATTAGGAACCGGACTGAATCTGCTGAACAGAAGTGGATTTTATCTTTAAATGCTGATAAAGCACCTGGTTTAAATGAGGTAGTCTCTCTTAAACCTTTTTTGAAAGCCAGACCCTTGAAACATTGACACTGGTATATAGGTGTGTCTTTTTATATACTGGCACTTTAACCATTGTATGCTTAATCGATGTGTTGATTGTTTTATTGATGTGCTATTTAAATAACTCTTTTGTTCTTTAGAATTCAGTCTGAAGAAGAGGTAGGAATATGCCGTGAAAGCGCTTGCTCTTTTATTTCTTATTTTTATTAAAGTTTTATGGACTTTACCTGCAGCTGTGTCATACTAGCACTTATATTGTCTCTATTTTGTACAAGTTAGGTATTACTGAGGCCATGTAGCTATGTGGGTGGTCATATAACTGTTTGTAGTAGGCATGGACACAAGGTCGTAACACAGTTGGACACCTCTACTATTTCTATATGATACTCCTTTTGACAGTACCCATGTCTGTGTCCGGGCAATGCAACAACCATTAGCTGTAGAATTGTAACTCTGTTGGATCCACAGACATTAGGATTACACATGTGTACAACATGTATGGCTCATTTACATGATGTTTTGCATCCCATGTCATGTGTTATGAGGCAGCCAGATGCATCTAACCATACATACCTGCACAGGTAATAACTGCTATACATTTCTGTTCTATGCCACTATGCCACACTGTCATAACACTTTTTTTGCTCTGTCATTTCTGCCAACCTGGTAGGGCAGGATATGTGGAGGACACCATACCTGCATGGTGGGCTATGGGTCAACATTAGTGACACTGTCTTCATATCACTGTAATACACATACGTCAATTGATAGTTCGGTAGCTTTTGCATTCACAGTCATACCCTGGAGGATGTGCAATGCTCCTATGGCAGGCAGAGAGGGGAATGTCTAGGAGTTTGGTAGTGGGTGGTAGGAACATTTACTGTTGTGTGTATGGCTGGTATTGGTACAGAGCTAGTAGATATGACGGACAGATGAAAGGTAGATATATTGTGTGTGCCACAGACAAGATGGAAGGGGATTATGTCTGTGTGCATCATACTTGGGTACAAATAGTTTCAACATGGTGTGTCTGTGAGGGGAAATGGTGTAGGTGTTAACCTAATGGAGCATTATGCCAAGAGTATGTATGGCGTTGATAAGAGTATCATGTAGAGTAAGGTCTATGTGTCTGGGAATTGATGGTGTAATGATGACAGTTGTTAGTGCATATGCTCCACTAGTTGCATGTGTGATGGATAAGACTGACGTACTTTGCAGTGGTTGGATAAAGTGGTGATAGCTGCACCCAAGTGTGAGAGAGTGGTGATTGGAGCAGATTTCAGTGGTAAAGTTGGTGAAGGAGACAGGGGAATGCAGAATTGATGGGCAGGTATGGTGTTAAACAAAGGAATGCAGAAGGTGAGATGGTGGTGGAATTTGCAAAAGAGGTTGGACATGGCTGTGGTGAATACATATGTTTACAAGACCAAGTGGCATAGGGTGACAGACAAGAGTGGAGGAAGATGCACACAGGTGGAGTTTCCCCTATGCAGGTGGGCCTCTTTGAAGGGGATTGGAAACAGTACATTGGTGACAGAGGAAAGTGTGGTTAGGCAGCAAGGAATGATGGTCTGTGGGTGATGTTGGTGATCAAGAAGTGAGGGAGGAGTGTGAGGGCAGCACCATGGGTCAAATGGTGGATACTGCAAAAGGGTGTGTTAGGTCGGGTTCAGGGAAGAATTACAACAGGCAGTGGGTGGCAGCAAAGAGTTACCAAATGTCTGGTTACATACATCTTGTCAAGTAAGGGAGATGAGTAGAACGGGATGGTGTGACGTCTGGACAGAGGAAGGGGTACAAGGAGACCTGGTTGTGGATTGAGGAAGTACAGGGGAGTATACAGTGTAACAGGTTGGCAAAGGAGAAGTGGGATTGTCAGACAGTAGACAGGAGTATAAGGAGATGTGGTGCATGGCAAAGAGACTGGTAGCAAAGGCTAGGGATGGGGCATCTGAATGGTTGTATGTGTGTAAGGTTGGACACCAATGATGGAGGATAGGACCTGTACCATTTAGCTAGACAGAGGCATGTAGATAGGAGGGATGTGCAGCAAATAAGGCTGATAAAGGATAATGTGGGAAACGTACTCACAAGCAAGGAGAGTGTGTACAGCAGATGGAAACAGTATGGTTATGGGCTGTTGCATGAGGAGAATGAGAGAGAGAGAGAGGAGGTTGGATGATCTGAGTTTGGTGATTCAGGAAGTGCAACAGATTATCAAGGAGGAAGTAAGGATAGCTACGAAGATGTGCAAGAATGTTAAGGCTGTTGGTCCAGATGACATACCTGTGGACACATAGAGTTCTTTAAAAGAAATGGTAGTTGTCTTCTCAGCCAGCTTGTTTACTGTGATCCTGGAAAGTGAGAAGATGCATGAGGAGTGGGGAAAAAGTGTTTGTGTACTGATTATGAGGATAATGGTGGTGTGCAGAGCTGTAGTAACTACAAAGGGATAACACTGATCAGTCACAGCATGAGGTAATGGTAAAGGGTGGTGGAATCTAAATTAAGAAGGGTGGCGAGGATTACTGATCAGCAGTATGGGTTCATGTCATGAAATATCAGTACAGATGCGATGTTTGCTCTGAGAGTGTTGATGGAGACATACAAAGAAGGTCAGAAGTAGCTGTGTTGTGTCTTTGTGGACTTAGAGACAGCATATGACAGGATGCCTAGAGAGGAGTTGTGGTATTGTATGAGGAGGTCAGGAGTAGGAGAGGAATCCTTAAGACTGCTTCAGGATATGTCTAAGGCTAGTGTTACAGCAGTGAGTTCTGCATTGGGAGTGACAGGACATGTCAGGTGGAGGTGGGAGTACATCAGGAATCAGCTCTGAGTCCTTCATTATTTGCAGTGGTGATGGACAGGTTGAGAGACATGGTCAGACAGGGTCCCCTGTTGATTGTGCTGTTTGTAGATGACATTGTGGTCTGTCATGAGAGTAGGGAACAGGTTGTGGAGACCCTGGAGAGGTGGGGTTATGGTGTAGAGAGGGGAGGCATGTTGGTCAGTGGGACTACAACAGAATATATGTGTGTGGATGGAAGGTAGAATAGAGGAATGGTGAGGATGCAGGGAGTACAGATTGCAAAGGTGGATAAGTTTAAATACTTGGGAACAACACTTCAAAGTAATAAGTAGTGTGGGGGAGAGGCACAGAAGAGAGTGCAGGCAAGATGCAGGTGGTGGAGAGGAGTGTCAGGTGTGACGTCTGACAGACAAGTACCATTAAGAGTGACAGGGAAGGTCTGCAAGAAGGTGGGAAGACCAGCTGTGTTATATGGGTTGTAGACAGTGGTACTAATAAAAAAGGCAGGAGACAGAGCTGGATGTAGCAGAGTTAATGACATTACAATTTTCACTGGGTGTGACAATGGTGGACAGGGGTAGGAACATGTATGTTAGGGGCCAGCCCAGGTTGGATGGCTTGGGGACAAAGACAAAGAGTGGCAGGATGATGTTGGTCTGCACATGTGATGAGTAGGTATGCTGAGTATATTTGGGAGAGAATGAGGCAGCCAGCTAAGAGGAAAATGGGAAGGCCTATGATAAGGTGTATGTATGTGGTGATAGTGGACATACAGCTGGTTGGTGTGACAGAGCAAGATGCAGAGGCCTGGAAGACATGGAGGCAGATAATCTGCTGTGGTGACCCCTGACGGGAACAGACACATGAAAGGGAAGGAGAGGTTGTAATGGCAGTATTCACAGGTTGCCAATTATTTGGTAGACGTAACACAACTCTTTGCGTACATTACTACAAACCTGAGGCACACATATGGTCAGTGTGCATAACAGAGTACAGTTGAATGGTATGAGCTCAGTATATGATATACAGTTCAACACACACAGCTGCAACAGTATTGTACTATGCAAATACCCTGTACAGGTTCCTTACATTTCTGATACAAACATGTATATCATACTTATATTCACAATTAACATATAGATATATGCGACATCCCAGTAGCTGGCCTAGCAGTGTCACAGTCAGTATTGTTCAACACACACTCTAGTAGTAGTCATATGTGAGCCATCCTTCCCTGGGATGAGTCAGGGGCAGGAGCTGCGTTCTCTATCACTGCAGACAATCACAGATGCTATGGCCATACGTTGTAATCAGCAATATATCAGTACAGCAATTGTTGTTGAGAAATATTTGTTGAGCTTCCTATTTTCCACTTTTACATACCCCCTACTACATTCCATTACATGCTTAGTTGTTTGACATACCGTATTATTTTTTTTTTTCTGGATCAGTTGCTGTTCTCATAGTTTCAGTGTGTGGGTCTCTGTTGCTGAGGATGTTATTTTTTTCCCCTTTCTTTCTTTCTTTCTTTCTCTCTTGGATATATGTAGGTTTTACATCTGTTTTGCATAGGCAGCAGCTTGCCTTTTGTAGGTAATGCTCATGATCAGCTGATGGCGTGTGGATGAATTGTAGTCCCCCACTTGCTAATTGCATGTAGAACAGCAATGGTATAGTTCCAGAGCCAATAGCATGGAAACACACTCATATAACTAAGTACTTCATGTGGGGGTTGCCCCTTTTCCTTGCCTGTAAGCTGAACTTCATGGAGGTGTCTGACAAACAGGAGCACTGACAGTAGTTAAACATATCTCTTACAACAAAAACTGTGAAGACAGGTCAACAAACTGGGGGAGGATGTTCCAGACATGGAGACAGAATGTAAGTATTGCCATTATACATTTGAAGTAATGCTAGTTTAACAGGGTTTATGTGAATATGGCTGTTCTGCATGATTTTAAGTCTGACAGTATTATGTAGCTGACATGACTCTCACCTGTCGGGCTATTCACAGACTGGCCAGGGGTTGGACTCTTATATTTGGTGTGTTACTCACACATTTGGTTTTCTTTAGTAAATCAGTTGCATACTCTGAGGATTGCAGTCAGTAAATGGTAACATCCACGTGTGTTTCTAACTTCATATCCCTCAGAGCAGATATGTTGCAACAAAACCTATAACACCAGCAACTCTCTCAGTGTACAACAGCAACATTTCAAGTATGGCCATGTATTTGGGCCTCTGTCCACCAATTATGTCAGACTTTGTTCAGATGTCATACAGTAGGAGGTTGATAGGTATAATGGTCTATCATTATTTAGTGCTGTCATTCCTGCTGAGGGGAAAGGCTGGAAAACATTTTGTAGTCTGTACATTCAAGAGGTTGGTGAGGTTGGTCTATGGAGAATGCTCTTAGATGCCCTTGTAACATATGTTATGTGGGGGAGAGTAACACGTGTTTTAAAACTAGGTTGTCAGAACATATAAGACATATTACTGATAAGAAAGAAGACAGTTCTATAGCTGTACATTTGAATAAATCTCACCATGGGGACAGTAGTGGGTTCCAAGGTACTGTTTTGGAATAAGTTTGTTCCTCAGTTTCAAGAAACATTCATAAATGGACAATTGTTATGTACAGAATCAATGTACTAATATTAAATGTGATACATTATCCCTTAGGAGGTTAAATGAGGAGTGTAATTGGATGCTGTGTATTTAATTATGTAATTAAGTGTTAATTGCTTCTTGTGATTAAGGCAAGTTTTCCTGTAATGTTCTACTCCTTGAAGGCTTTGGCCAAGACATCAGAGTATAATGAACATGTGTGAATTTCTGGCTGGTTGTATTTCTCTTTTCTATGTTCAGTCATTTCAGTTATTTTGCTAAGAGGTTGTTGTATGTCTGGCCATTGTGTGTGGCCTATCATGATTTTGTAGAAATGTACTGTTCACTTATTTATTTGGACTGTGGGGGGGCAGATGTGAGTGTCATGGGTCATTTTGTATCCAGCTGTGCATGCTGCCCCAGTTATGGGTGGCCTATCAGCACCATATGTTTGTATGGGCATTTTGCGACATATCTGCATATACACACACACACATATATATATATATATATATATATATATATATATATATATATATATATATATATATATATATATATATATGTGTGTGTGTGTGTATATATGTCTATATATATATATATATATATATATATATATATATATATATATATATACACATTGTATACATATATATATATATATATATATATATATATATATATATATATATATACACATACATATATATATATATATATATATATATATATATATATATATATATATATATATGCACACATCAGTATTTATCTATATCTATATATTGTTATATATATATATATATATATATATATATATATATATATATATATATATATTTGTAGATACTAGTTTTCCTCCCTGCACAGTGTCTCTTCCTATTGTAAACTGGCTGTAAAAAAGGGTATGTTTGAGAAAACATCCTAAAGGCATACATCTGAGGTGGCTTACTGGTAAATTGCTTTGTCTATGGTGTCCTGGGTTCAAGACCTGCAAGCACTGCTAGGCAGAACAAGGTCAGTTGAATACAGAGTGATTAAGGCAGTTTTGAGCAGCTTTAAACATGTTTGCGCTGGTATGCGCAATGGTAAGCAGTGCTAACGTATGGTTAAATGAATAGGAGAATACATCCTGTAGGCTTCCCTTACCAGTGCGCAAATCTGCTTAGCATTTACATTTAAGAAATGCTTAAACCTGCTAAGCATAGCTCAGCTCTGGTAACCATTGATCACATTGTAGTCCGATAAATAGCAGGGTAATAGCATCTTTGATAAGTGTATTTAATTTCCTGTACATAACATGTTTCTATGTGCTCTCATTACAGTAGCAAGGGGTGTGACTATACTGTATGGGACATCTGGGTATACATGTGTAGTACCACAATCTTTTTTCTTTGTATTTGTTTTATACATGGGTAGTATCCCAGGTTATATGCAGTCACACTTGCATGTTACACCAACTACAGAACACTGGTTGACAAAAACAGTTTAACACATAATGTATCATTACATTAGTACTTTTAACAGTGCTTTTCCAAGTAAAAGTAGATTGAAGATTGTATACTAGAACCATACACCCCTGTATGCAAAGCTGGGACTCTGAGTACTGACTATCTTGTTCTTGGTGTTTGAGCTGTATGTTTTTATGTATCTCCTATTGGGTATTGATCTGATATTAGGATATTAACTGTAGACTGCTATGTTTTTTGACATCATTGAGGACTGCTGTCATGTAGTAATGGCATACCTTTCAGTTTCAGACTTCTATCTTTCAAAACATTCATCCTAATGCATAACCTGTTGGCTATTTACTTTCTGTCTGTCCTCTATACAGATGTGCAGATGTCAGGTATTGCTAAGGCCATACCACTATGTAGGTTCCCACATAGTATTGTGCTGTGGGCCTGGACACTGCTGCTAGTTCCGACATATGGGACATTCCTTGATGTGGGCCTTGCCCCTTTTCCTTGCCTGTGTGAGGGACATTACAGAGGTGGTGGGCTACAGATTGACATACAGTAGGTGGCAGTATGCCACAGGAAAGGACATGTGGAGACAGCCAAACAACGTGGGGGACATATCCCCAGATTTGTGAACAGATTCTATGTCATCAGTGCTGTTATACACATGGTGGATTGATGACAGGGTTTGTGTGGACATGCATTCAGTGAGTGACTTCATGACTGACAGTGATATGTCTCTGACATATCTCTCCACTGGCACACTGTCCACAGACTGGCCACATGCTTGCTTGTTATGTTTTGTCTGTTCCCCAGACAGTTGGTGTCTTGGTAAATCAGTCATGGACTCTGGGGAATGCAGTCAGTAAATACTCACATCTGTTGGTATTACTGACATCATATTCCTCATAAAGGATATGTTACAACAAACCCAGTAACATCTGCAACTGTCTCAATGTATGACAGCAATATGTCCAGTCCACCCCTGTGTTTGTGCCTCTGTCCCCAAATGATGTCAGGCTTTGTCCAGATGTCAATGAGGCTCAGACATATTTATTATCATTATTTCTTGCCTTCATTCCTGCTACTATCCCAGTGATGTAGTAGACACACAGACATGTCAAGGAAGAGGCCATAGATATGAGTCCTGAGCCTGTACATTCTGAGGTGAACTTTACATGTGAGAGACCTGAGTATGTCTGGCCATTATTAACAGACTGTCAGGATTGTGTGCACATGTGATGTGTACATGTTATTTCAGCTTTATATGGAGAGGGATGGATGTTAGTGTTATGGCTCCATCTTTATCTGACTGTGTATGCTGCTCCATTTTCTGCTGATCTATTGGCTGTATGTGTTTGTAGTGGCAGATTGAGACATGTCCTGTACCAAGGTCAGGATTCAGACTACACTGAGAATTGGGACTGTATATGTAGGGCTAGTGTGTGAGGGGCAAACAGTGATGTATTTGTTCACACAGTCCATATACTCTACTGTTCACTTGACTTACCGGTATGTGACTGCGACTGTGGTGATATTGGTTGTGGGTATGCACTTTCACACTGGTGTCTGTTTGTCAGTGCTATTACATCCCTGTAGTGCCTGATATATTTGCAAATACGTGTGTAATTACCCATAGCAGATTCCCTTATTCAGTTACTTGTGCTATTTCACTAAATATATGTTAGAGCACACAGGAGGGTGTTACTATAGCAAATATGTTAGCTTATCTATGACAGTACTTCAGATACATCCTTATTTTCATGGCTTCCACCCACTACTTTGTCAGCCTTGGTCCAGATTCATTGCAGTAAGGGGTTCTGAACATAACTGTCAACTGGCTGGATTGTTTCAGGATCTCCAGGTTTATTTCTCATATTTCTGGTCTGTTTTACAGATTATTCTCATTTCTCTGGTAAATCACTGGGGTGATATGATTATTGTCAGAAAATGAGGACATACATTTCATTTACCTACCTCACATCCATCCATCCATCCATCCACCCCTGTGTTTGTGCCTCTGTCCCCAAATGATGTCAGGCTTTGTCCAGATGTCAATGAGGCTCAGACATATTTATTATCATTATTTCTTGCCTTCATTCCTGCTACCATCCCAGTGATGTAGTAGACACACAGACATGTCAAGGAAGAGGCCATAGATATGAGTCCTGAGCCTGTACATTCTGAGGTGAACTTTACATGTGAGAGACCTGAGTATGTCTGGCCATTATTAACAGACTGTCAGGATTGTGTGCACATGTGATGTGTACATGTTATTTCAGCTTTATATGGAGAGGGATGGATGTTAGTGTTATGGCTCCATCTTTATCTGACTGTGTATGCTGCTCCATTTTCTGCTGATCTATTGGCTGTATGTGTTTGTAGTGGCAGACTGAGACATGTCCTGTACCAAGGTCAAGATTCAGACTACACTGAGAATTGGGACTGTATATGTAGGGCTAGTGTGTGAGGGGCAAACAGTGATGTATTTGTTCACACAGTCCATATACTCTACTGTTCACTTGACTTACCGGTATGTGACTGCGACTGTGGTGATATTGGTTGTGGGTATGCACTTTCACACTGGTGTCTGTTTGTCAGTGCTATTACATCCCTGTAGTGCCTGATATATTTGCAAATACGTGTGTAATTACCCATAGCAGATTCTCTTATTCAGTTACTTGTGCTATTTCACTAAATATATGTTAGAGCACACAGGAGGGTGTTACTATAGCAAATATGTTAGCTTATCTATGACAGTACTTCAGATACATCCTTATTTTCATGGCTTCCACCCACTACTTTGTCAGCCTTGGTCCAGATTCATTGCAGTAAGGGGTTCTGAACATAACTGTCAACTGGCTGGATTGTTTCAGGATCTCCAGGTTTATTTCTCATATTTCTGGTCTGTTTTACAGATTATTCTCATTTCTCTGGTAAATCGCTGGGGTGATATGATTATTGTCAGAAAATGAGGACATACATTTCATTTACCTACCTCACATCCATCAAAATATGTATGTTGAAACAAACTGTGTCACTCTGTCAAGAAGAGTACAGGGGGACAATGACTTCTTCCTTCATGGATACTAATGCGTTAGTACTGAGATGTGCCACATCGAAGGACTTTCTGACCACAGAGGCAATGTGGTGGTCAAAAGAGACATTGCTGTCAACCTGTTTACCCAGATCTCTTAGAATGCCTTCTTTGTTCAGGGGACTACCATCAATGTGGTAAGTCATCAGAACAGGGTTTTCCCTATAGGGGATGACAACACATTTTCTGACATTGAACTTAAGGCCATGGCTCTGACACCAGTCATTGGTCTCAATGAGGCCTTCAGTAGGATGCCAACATCACTTGGGCAGTTAATAATAGCTCACAACTTGCAATTGTCTGCAAACATTGTCAGCCAGAGTTCCTTCATGTTGGCATAGACTTCAGAGAGGTTTATACCAAACATAAGTGGACCCAGGACAGAACCCTGTAGGACTCCACTTATGACTGCTCATCAGTTTGACTTGGAGTAAGCTATTTCCACAATGTGAGTCCTATCTGTGACCCATTTTGCAACCCACCTAGTGATATAGGGGTTGATGCCTAGCTTAGTCAGTTTTTGAATGAAGCCTAAGTGGAGAATGTTATCAAAGGCTTTGGCCAGATCAAGGTAGGCTGTGTGTGCCACCTTGCCTTCATCCACAGCTCAAGTGACTGACTCCAAGAATTTGACAAGGTTGATTGAGCAGGTATGACCTACCCTTCACAAACATAAGCTGCGTGGGATCCTGAGACTGCAGATTCCCATAACCCTGTTTATTAGGTGCATGATGATGCATTCCATAGCTTTACATAACAGACTTGTCTGGAAGTTGGGGCAGTAGTTCCCAGGGTCTGTAGTCACACCTCCTTTGTGGAGAGGAGTGACTGTAGCAGTGCACAATTCAGTAGGGACAAAGCCTGAGGTGATGCTGTGCTTGAACAGGGAACACAGGTGAGGTGCCAGGTCACAATGCATTTCCTGTAGAATACAGCCAGGGATATTGTCAGGTCCCATAGAAGTTGTATTCTTGGCCTTGGATAGTGGTGTTTTAAGCTGTGCAGCAGTAATACTGGGTGCCTGGCAGTGTACCGATATTGTGATTGGTCCTTTGTGGGGGGAGAGAAGGGTAAAGTTTGCAATCAATATGTCAGCTAGTATATTGGCAATATTTGTTGGCTCAGTCTAGGAGGTACTATTGTCTAGTAGCTCAGAGCAAATCTTGGTATTGCCATGGAGATTCTTTACATAACTGTATGAGGCCTTGTTGTTGTCTTTACTATGTGCACCAATTCTGTTTTATATATTTTGTTTTAGGTACATACAGAGATATTTATATGTATGTATGTATTTATTTACACACACACACACACACACATATATATATATATAATATATATATATATCATATAGGTGTATATTTTATATGTATATCTCTACATATATTATGTATTAATGTTTCCATATACAT
The DNA here is from genome assembly GCF_019279795.1 of Protopterus annectens. Classification (NCBI taxonomy): domain Eukaryota; kingdom Metazoa; phylum Chordata; order Ceratodontiformes; family Protopteridae; genus Protopterus; species Protopterus annectens. Next base: position 1,154,912,823 of record NC_056729.1, on the reverse strand, counting down.
ATATATATATATATATATATATATATATATATATATATATATAGATATATATATATATATATATATATATATATATATATATATATGCATCTCCATACACATATACATTTATATATATATATATATATATATATGTATAAAACTTGACTAATTTTAACAAACCTTTTCTCTACTGTTGAATGACTCTACTGAATGATATGTTTGAAAAAACATCCAGCATATCTATGGCTCAAATAGCTTATTGGTAAATTGCGGTGGTTATGGTGTGTTGGGTACTGGGTTCAAGACTTGCAACGGCTGATTATTTTGTTGCTGGGAAGAACAAGAGCTGTTGGATGCAGAGTGATTAAGGCACTTTTAAGCAGTTGTAAGCGGGTTTGCGCAGCGGTTAGCAATGCTAACTTCTGGTTAACTGTGCTGACAGACAGTTAGCCTTAAAAGTGCTTAATCTGTGTAGGCATCACTTAGCACTGTGCAAACAGGCTTACTCCTGCTTACTACTGCTTACTCCCACTTACCCCTGTGCTAATTTCTTTAAAAGAAAAGGAAAAAGGGGTGATAGGAAAGTGGTGAAAAAAGGGGCACGAAGAAGGAAAACAATATGAAAGATAGCTAGGGATATGCAAGATGGGTGTAGGGAAGGTCCATAGCTGTCCATTTCTTCTACAGCAACAGCTGTGCATATATACTGAATTTGGAGGTAAATTTGTATGCTCAAACCCCTGAGAGAGGGAAGAGGACAACAATTATGTGTTGTAAGGCCAATTAAACTAGATAATATCTGTCCAGTGGACACATGTGTGAAATGGACAGCTATGTATGGGGCAACATTTTTTTGGGGGGGGACAGATTGTCCTTTTTTTCTAAGGTGAGAGTGGGATGTTGGGGAAGGATGGTAGGTATATTTGGGGAGGTAGGTTGGGTAGAGAGACAGACAAGACAGCATACTAGGGTGGTATATGACACATTTGGGGAGTAAACACTTTGGATGGGGAGGGTTGTTTGGCAATTGGAAGTACACAAACCCCCAAATGGATACAGTGGGACTGCAGTCCCCAACCATGGGCAGTCACCACTGCACCTTCACAGCCCCAAAGATGGCTGTGCTGGGGGCTGAGAAGGATGGGCAGGCTGACCCTCTAAATGCACCACACTGCCCTCAAGCTGGCATAGCAGACCTCCCAATTTTTTGCGGAGCTCGCTACGCACCAGACCCCAGACCTGGCTTCAGGTGAAAGAATCCTGTCCATGCCTGTGCTCAGAGGAGGGACATGCCCCATACCCTGAGGCAGTTCCAACCAAAGGTGGTGCAGGACCATCAGACGAGAAGGTCCCATGGTGTGTCCCAGGCATGCTGCTGCCCAGTGACATGACCAGATGAGGCAGTTGAGGCAGATCCACTGAGATTGGCCTTCCCAGATGTGCTATGGTGTTGCAGTTTTAGAACATATGTTGGTTAGTAATGGTAAATACATTCTAGGATTAGTTATAACACCATGCATGAGTATTCCCATTAACCCTAAACAACAGATTTGGAATATTTGCATAGCAAACAGAACACATGCATATATGGAACCACAGTGGACATTACACCGGCATGCAGGTAACATTGATAGCAACAGGCCACCAATGATAGTATTTGAACAGGGAACACTAATTGGAAAACATTTCAACATTTGTAGAAAAATAGGACACATGTCCCAATGGTAGGTTTGGGGGAAAACATACCCATTCACTTATGTGTTTAGATTATTGGTGAAGATAAGGTGGGGGGAGAGAGAGAGATGTCAATTAACAAATGTAGATTCTTGCAGTGATCACAGCTTTAATGATCATTGCTCTAATCATTACTCTACAGGTACTATTATAAGAACATATGGCTTTGGGTTGGGCAGTGGTATGTTTGTACATGGTGTATAATTACAGCCTTCTTCTAGCTACTTTATACCTTCACTTACCTGGTCGACCTGTGGAAGAAATTTTTGTTAACACTACCTGACTGTTTCTACCCATATTCTCATAGTCAGGGTTACATATGTGTACTCATAGTGCATGTGTGTGTGTGTGTGTGTGTGTGTGTGTGTGTGTGTGTGTGTGTGTGTGTGTGCTACTGCCATGCTCTGCCTTGATTTCTATCGGTCACCCTGGTTGTTGGCAGCAGGGACCAGTAGCTGTGACACCATGACACTTTTGAATATTTCTTGGGGGAGACCACTTTCTGTATGTAATTATCTTGCTGTCATTTGCAGCCTTGGGGTTTGACCATGGGTGCTGGACACAGTATAACTACAGCCTTCTTATAGCTACTTTATACTTTTTTTTACCTGGAAGACCTGTGGAAGAAGTTTCTGTTAACACTACCCGACTGTTTCTACCCACATTGATATAGTCAGGGTTGCATATGTGCACTCATGGTGTGTGTGTGTGTGTGTGTGTGTGTGTGTGTGTGTGTGTGTGTGTGTGTGTGTGTGTGTGTGTGTGTGTGTGTGTGTGTGTATGTATATATGTGTGTGTGTGTGTGTGTGTGTGTGTGTGTGTGTGTGTGTGTGTGTGTGTGCTACTATCATACTCTGCCTTGATTTCTATCAGTCACCCTGGGTGTTGGCAGCAGGGACCAGTAGCTGTGACAGCATGACACTTTTGAACATTTCTTGTGGGAGACCACTTGGCGTATGTACTTATCTTGCTGTCATTTGCAGCCTTGGGGTTGGGCCATGGGTGTTGGACACAGTATAACTACAGCCTTCTTAAAGCTACTTTATACCTTCTCTTTCCTGAATGACCTGTGGAGGAAATTTCTGTTAACACTACCTGACTGTTTCTACACATATTCACAAAATCCTAGATGAAATTATGCATACAGCTTACTACCGCTCCTGGGATTTAAACTGTGGCTGTTTCTGCTAAAAATACAACAAGTTTGTGTTTCATCAGAATGAGTTATTGAGAAGCTGCTATCTTTTCCTTGAATGTTTTCTGTCTAATTCTTTCTTGGTTGTACAATCTGACCTTGTAATTATGGCATTCTTATACATACATTACTATACATACCTTTTGACATAGCACAGTGTGGAAAACAATGGTTAACACAACATTACTGTTCAGATATCAGCTCTTGGCGCATGAAACATTTCATATCAGTCAGTCTTGTGTCTTACAGAGGCATTAACTTTGTCAGATGAGACTTGATTGTTTAATGCTTTCAGAGCTATAGTTGCTGTGGTTAACCTGTACACATTTCAGTTCATACAATACCAGAGTAAACACAAACAGTCCAGGGTTTTGAATTTTATTGACAGGCAGTTACATTTTTATTTATATATATAAAACCTATACAAGACTATTACTGTAATATTGTCTGGTTTATTCAGTACAAACCATACCCATTTTTAATACTGCAAGGTGACATTCTACTCCTTTATATTTATTTGGTATGAGTCCTACAAGCTAGCGTGTTACTCACCAGTCTCGCGATGCTGCCTTTGCAACCTGCTTGCATGTGCTTCCTGGTTCGCAGCCCGCTCAGCTGGAGCTGTAAAGAAGATAGAGAAACATTTATGCATACTTATCCATCACATACACAGGCTGGACTTTGGTAAACAGTTATTGATATGAATACTTACACTTGCCTGGGACATCATTCCTGTGTCATGCTTCTTGGACCCACTGGTCCAAGAGCTTCCTCTTCCTCCGATTTAAGTCGGCATAGTGGTGAAAGACCTGCTCACCAGTCCAAGGGATGCCAGTGGCACTGGTGAGATTGCGGGTGAAACTTTCCCAGGCCTCTGCTTTGTATTGGGAGCCCTGGTATGGTCCTGCAGCAGTCTCACATCATGGTTTTTAACAATGAGTCCTACCATGACCGTGGACTCCTGTGTGCCCCAGCACTGCACCCAAAAGTGCATAACCTCTCTAAATCCAGCCATACTGCCTACAGTGGGGAGCTACAACCGGTTATGAGCTGTATTCCCACCTGCAATGTTTAAATACGGTCGATTTCCCACCATTTGCAGTGATTGGATGGTTTTGAATATGCTGAGCTAAGCTAAACTATGGGAAACCCTGCTTAGCTAAGATTAGCAGTGCTTAAAGGGACAGGTTCAGCACTGCTTACCAATGGGCAAATCTACTTAGCTGGGCTACTCATTGCTTAGCATTTATATTTTAGCAATGCTTACATCTGGTAAGCATAGCTGTGCAATGCTTAGCATTGCTTAAGATTTATTTTATAGACTATCAGCTTTATGGGATAGATTCATCATTCCTGACATATTATAATTTTATGCTTACATTCCCTGACATCCCTCTATGTGCTTTCATTAAATTTATTCTTGTGTTACTATGCTGTATGGGACACTTGTGTTTATATGGGTGTTTCACATCTTTTCTGGACTGACACCTTATTTTTGGTTCTGCTACACTACCCTGGGTGATAAATATTATTTACTAACTCATTTATTACAACATATGGCATTTACAACTGCTTTCACGTGTAAAAGTGAAAATACTTCTTTGGTTCTCGAAACATGAATGCCAGCATGCAAAGCTGCATTTCTAACTGCTACACTATTTTGGATTGCTTGATTAGCTGATATTTTCCTATTTAACTCCTTCAGATATTTAAGCTATGCTAAGGACAGGTGCGTGAAACGCACACCCGCTCAGCTATGCTTAAACTTTGTTGCAGCCCAAAAAAATAAATAAATAATAAATATATATATATATATATATATATATATATATATATATATATATATATATTTATATTTATATGTGTGATTTAATTTTTTCTCATTTTACTGGGATGACAGGTTTAGCATTAGCATGAGTTTACTACTGACGGACAGTTCATTCCAGACTCCACATTGAGGGTAAATTCATGCTAATGCAATCCTGTTATTCTATCAGCTTTCTAAGTTTGTATGGGGTATATTTGAAATCTTTGTCCCCCAACATTTGTCCATCTGTTGTGCTCTACAAGGTTGAGAGGTATGCATCCTTCCTCATTTTGAATTGCAAATGGCAATTCTGGAGTGCAGGGGGCATGTGCATTGTGAGTGCACTGCTCTCGGACACACCCTCTGCACTTGCACACAGAACCATGTCCGTGTTAGAGCACGGCAGCGCGCCTTCATGAATATGCATGGCGTGCTGCTGTGCTGCACAGGAATGGTCCCTTCCATGCAAAAATAAGCGATTCTTGCACGGAAGTTTGATGAATCTGGGGATTGTCTCAAGCTACATGCTACATTGTCATTCCTAGACCTTTCCCTCTCACACATAAAAGAAAAAGTAAACCTCAGCAGGTCTTTTGACTGACACTTTAATTGGTTTATGTCTTTTCATTAGATGATTCAACTTAGCACTACTTTTTCTTGAGGTCAGTAATAAAAATGTTACAAAAACTGAATACTTTTGGTCCAATACCAACTTCATTTGTGGAACTATGTGAAAAGGCGTGCACTAAGGACATTTATCGATTATTTTCAACTAAGAATTGGCAATATAATTGTAATTTAATCTTGGATGAGTGTCATGTTTTGTTATATTTGATTAATAATGATAAAATTGTAATTAAGAATGCTGATAAGGGTGGAGCAATTGTAGTGATGGATTTTAATTTTTATAAGGAAAGGATTCATTTATTGTTAAAAGATGCACACCCTTATGAAGAAATTGCTAGAACCTGTGTTGAAACTATTATAAGATGCAATAATAAGGAAGCATATGACCTACATATAAATGATGGGTTACAAATTGATTTATCAAATTATTTTATTTAGCATTCCCTATAATTCCCATGTATTATGGGTTACCAAAGGATATGACATGTCCACCTTTGAGACCTATTGTTTCATCATGAGTATGGGCCACTGAGTGTATTTCTAATTATTTAGAACAAAGCTTTAAAGGGATGTTAGAAATGGTACCAAGTTTTATAAAAGACAGTAATGATCCGTTAACGTAATTATACTACTGGCTTATGAACAATTAGAATTATGACTACTTAATGGTGACCTTAGATGTGAATTCTTTATTTATTTATTTATTTTATTTTATTTTACATTTAACTGGGAAAGTCTAACTGGATACATATCCATTTTCAGTGGAGGCCCGGGGAGAAAAGCTCCAGAAATACAAGAATAATTTAGCAAATACAGTTAAAAATATAATACCAACAGTTCAGATAAGAATTAATACAAAGAAAGATTGCAGGAGATAATAAGCTGAGAGAAATTTAGGGAGTAAGTTTGAGTAGTAAGGTGTAGGGAGCAATATAATAACTGAATAGAAATGCCAGAAGAAATGAAGAAGAGAAAAATATAAAGCAATGAGCATAATAGAGAGGTAGCCTGAGGAGGGAGATTAATCTGGCCTAGAGCAGGAACATATCCAGTGGTTGGTGAAATATTTTTTTGCTGCAATCTTAAATTTTGTTAGTGAGGGTTTGAGGGTTAAGTCAGGAGGAAATGAGTTCCAAATATTTGCTATGTAACTGGAGAATACTGAGTCACCGGCATGATTGCAGGATTTAGAGGTTTTTACCATTAATGTATCAATAGATCTCAGTTGTCTGGTACTGATGTCAGGGGTAATTAAGGGTTGTATACCTGGAACTCTGTCTGGTTGGTTAAGTATTCTATAGGCCACTGTAAACTGTTTGTAGAGTAGTAGAATTCTTTATGCATGGTTATCCCAATTACTTATGATATAGAAGCAATAAGAAAGGATTTAACTATGAAAACTGATAAGGACAATATTTTTATTAAAAGTATACATAGTTTACTGAATATTATACTAACAATGTTTTTACTTTTCAATGAAAATATTTTTACAAAAGCAAGGAGTTGCAATGGGCACTCCTATAGATAATACATACAACTTGGTGATGTATATGTGGGAAGATGAGTTTGTAATGAACTCCACAAAATACTTGCAACAGGTTTCCTTATGTAAAAATTTGCGGATGATATAGTTATGCTGTGGTATGGCTCCATGCAAGAGTTAGATGACTTTGTAGAATATTTCATGAAAAACATTGATTTTCTATGTTTTAAAACTATAATATCCAAGACAAATATTGGATTTTTAGATATTAATATAATTAAATCAAGTGATGGTAAGCTCAATACATCTATAGAATACATTTTTTATTCTTTGGATTGACTGTTTCTTATTTCTTTGAACTTCATCTTACTGATGTGGATTAGCTGTTTTTGGTTTTGTACATGATAGATCTATATTTGGGGAAAATATTAAAAGGAATATATATTTATATTGGAGGAGCATACATCCGACATTTATGTTTAAGAATATAATGAACAGACAAATGGAAAGGCTGAATAGGTGAAATATAAATGATGAAGTGTTTATGCAACAAGTTGAAGAGATGGAGCAAGAATTTGTACTGAGGCAATATTGCTTGGATGAAATATAGGAGGTGAAGGAGATATTAAGATCTAAAAGGAAAGAAGATGATGCTCCTACATTTTCAGATCAAACACCAGAAAATCAGCATTTACATACCAACAGAAATACTGTCATGAAGTATACCTTGATTTATAATCCTATGAAATCATATACAGGACATCGTTAGGAAGCACCGATGCATGCTGAGCAGCACACCTAGCTTGTCTAATAAACGTTTGGCTAAACCATCACTCAGTTAAAAGAAAAACAAGAACCTGAAACATATGCTATAAGAAGCAGCAAGCATAAGGTACAAAATATTAAATATAGTCAGAGAAGGGACACTTGCACTTGTAGTAGATGTGGTTTATGTAGACATAATTATAGAAAAAGTATATTTAAGCATCCTATAACAGGGAAATTTTTTACTTTAACTACTTCTGCTGATTGTGATAGTGAAACAATATGTCCTTTATTTTATATAGGAAAAACAATAGTAAACTTAGAAAATAATTTGTCAGCATATCTCTAATGTTAGAAGATGTAATGAGACCAAATGCATTTTACAAGCATATGAAGAAGGAAAGTGAATCACATACTTTTAACTTTACAGTCTAAAACATTGTATGTGGCATACGTGGAGGTAATATCATCGTCACATATACCAAGGCAATGCATGTGATAGTGATATCATTGCAACGTATACCAAGGCAATGTACATGATGATGATATTATCGCCATCACAGAGACTGAAGAGAGTATATGTAACTTTAAAGCAGATCCATATACTGGGTTAAATGAAACTGTGTCAATTTCTATTTAAACATGTAAATCTTCTATTATTTGATTATAATGTCTGAATAAGCAAAATCTGTGTGCAAGCTTTGAGAGCTTGCATTCTAAATGTCCTAATAAATTTGTATGGAGTTGTTGCAGCCATTTGTACTTGTTTGTTGATTTTCTAGTTTGTTGGCTTACCATCTCCGCTAGAGCTACCATTGATTTGTGGATTACGTTAACAGACCATGGTAGGGGAATTCATGCCCTTGTCATCCACTGAGATTATGCATTGACCACGTTCCTTTACCAATGTGGTGTCCAGCAAGTTGTGTGCAGAGGCAAAACCTACAACATTGGTACAGTGTGGGTACATATTTCCATCCATTTTATGTCTGGGATAGAACATAATGTAGTATTTGGCAGGCAACATTGATTGGGCTTGCTGCATATCTACCAAAGTCTGTCCCCACCTGGGAAACACTACCTATCTATTTGCTACCCACATTCCAAAATCAGGTATTAAGAAAAGCATAATATACATATAAAAATACTGACTTTTAACTAAAATCCCTTTGGCTAACTAACTTAAAAATGCCTCCACAATGTGCTGTAGCCACAGATTTTTGTCAATTAGACTGCAACAAGAGTTGTTTATTAATTTATTTTATGTTGTTGTTTTGTCATCTGGTTTTAGAAATTAAAGTTGAAGCAATTTGTTGTCAATGTATTCCAGTGGACCCATTGCTTGCGGATTCAATGTGACTTTTTTATGTTTCTTACATTTAGTATTTCCCATTTGCTGTAAAGCAATAATTAAAGTGGTCTTCTTATCATTATCCCTACTAGAATTTTTGGAACATCTTTGAATCAGAAAAATGGAAATGGATGGATGAATGAAACTGACAGCAAGTCAAAATGAATTATTTTTAAAAGACTGTTTCATATTTTAGTAGCCCTTACGCTAGTTACTGTAGTTCTTGCAAACAGGTATAAGGTACTCCTAGCAGGAATATTAATTAGAACTGATCGAGACTGAAGATTTATGTATGGTGATAATCTTAGAAAACTAGAATAGCACTGTTTCAAATTTCAAACATTGTTGCTTTAAGATGGTACCTGATCATAAAACCTTGTTTAACTATAAACAGCTTAGAGTATGAGAAGAGTGTGCTTCTGAAAATGCTGTTGTTGTGTCTTTCAGCTTTTCCCGGTTAGGGGTCGCCACAGCGGAACTCCAGTCCACTAATGATTGGCAGTAGATTTTTACATGCCAAGTTGCCAGCCCTGACGCACAAACTTCAATGAAGGTATGCCCATTCACGCATGTCTCCACACAGAAGATGCTCTAGCTGAGAATCGAACAGGACAACGTCTTGCTGTGAGGCGACAACGCTTTGCTTCTGAAAATATTAAATGAAAATGGTGTTCACTATTCTTTAAATTTTATTTGATGACTTATTTACTTGTATGATTTTGTGTTTCACAAATAAGTGCATACTGCTTTAGAATACAAGCAAGACTGTCATATGACTGGTTTATATATCAGTTTTTCTTTCTTACGCATATATACTCTGTTACTGAACCAGGGTCAGGATAATGTTGTGCAAATGGCTCACTCACTGCATTTATTATGCATTAGTCTGTTTTCACCAAAGAAACTCTGTCAACAGAAACTCAAAAAGTAGCTATCAGCAAGAAACTCCACGGACCACCAAGCTAAAAACAAATGTCTTTAATCCAGAAAACAGGAACAGAACATGGTAAGCACTTTTGGGAACACACCATTCCTCAGACAAATTGCTTCAGTACAATCATGGGTTTTAAAGAAGGTTACATCCAATCAAAAGTCAGAAATCAAATAATTGGTCTATGCCCCTTTAAAACATACTTTAAAGGCACAGTCCCATTTAAGCCAGGACTCCTATCTGCCCTAAGCTCTATAATCCACTGTACTTCACAAAATTCAGATTAATTAATAAGATCCTTTCGTCTATGGTTAGAATTAATGACTTGTAAGGCCATAAAACTAAAAGAGTATCCCTGATGCATATTAATATGCTGATATAGGGCAGTATGTCCTTCTTTTAAGCATATAGCAGAAAGATACTTCAAAATCCTTTGTTTCAACTTGCACTTAGTTTTGCCTACATAAAATGAGGTGCACGACATACCTCTAGCTAAATAAATAACATTACTGGTGTGACAATTGGCATATAACTTAGGACAATATTGTTTATGATTGATGGGATGAACAAACAAATTAGTACTAGAAATGTGAGTGCATGCTTTACAGCTCATACACTGGTATGTACCAATCCTATCAGAAACATTAGTTCTCTTCATTCTATTATTATTAGTACAAAGAATATGTTTCAGATTCTTATTACGTTTAAACGTAAAACTTGGAACATCTCCAACCAGCCATCGTATATCATCATCAGTCAATAAAAATTCTCCAATTATTACATATAACATTGCATGTACCATTAATGTCACTACTATATCTGATTTTTAAACTAGGATTTTTCTTCTTGCCCATTTTATTATTACCTTGAGATCTATGATATAAACAATGTCTAAAAAGCCAAGGGGCTGCTCTAATTTTTCTATAACTTGTACTTGCTATAGCAACCTTTTCCACTTCACTAGGCTGATAACATTTGGAAACTAAACGAGAGGTAAAGTCATGCACCTCAGATTCAAATTGTTCATTTTCTGTACATAATCTTAACATCCTAAAAGTCTTACCCTTAATAATGTTGTTAAAAACAAACCTAGGATGCATACTGTCTTTGACTAACAAACTGTTTCTCCAACAAGATCTCCTAAAAACAGATGTATAAATTTTGTTAAAAGACTTGGATTCTAATTTCACATCTAAAAAAATCGATATCGGTATATGAAAATTGTAATGTGAAATGTAAAATCCAAGTAGTGGATTCTAAGTATAAGGCAAAATCTCTTAAAGTTTCAAATGTCCCTGTCCATAACAAAAAATACATCATCCACGAAACGAGAATAATAAATTAAAAATTCTTTCCATTCATGCTCAGCTTTAAATATAACTTCATTTCCCAATGAGCTAGTACTAAATTGACGTATAAATTAGTGCAGGGGGGTGCCCATGGCTACCCCCAGCGTTGCCAATACTATTACTGTACGAAAAGAAATGCATTATTTTCTAAAATAACCTTTGATAATAATATAATCTGGATCATAGTTTTATTACCAAAAGAACTGTGTGTGTGTAAAAATTGCTTAATTGCTTTCAGACCATAATCATCAGGAATAACAGTAAATAAATCATGTACATCCAGAGTCACCAATAATAAACATTCATTGAAAGTCTTACAAGATAAAAAATCATATAAAGAAGTCAAAAAATGAGCAGTGACTTTCAAAATACTTGGTACAGAGAATACAACTGTTTTCAGTTTAGATTCAACCCAAAATGAACAGAGCTCTGTGATCCAACCCCTGCCTGATACTATTGGATGTAGGGGAGGATCAAACCCATTTTTGTGTATTTTAGGTAAAGCATTGAATATTGGTATAATTGGATGTTCTACGGTTATAAAATTATAAATCTCCATAGATAAAATATCACTATCCCTTAATTCTAAAATCAAATTATTAACATCAGCAAAGATGCGTTTTACCTTAGAAGAGGTAACCTTAACATAAGTATCTTCTTGTTCTAGCATGTTACCTTATTAGCATAACACACAGCATCCATTAATACAATTGCCCCACCCTTATCCGCAGGTCTTACTACCATTGCCTTATTATTAGTTAAACTTCTCAAAGCATTCCTTTCTTCTAAAGTTAACTTATGAAAACATTTACTTTTAGAGTTTTTAAAACACCTGATGTCATCTTCACAAGTTTATAAAGGTGTCTAACACTGGATGTAATGGTGGAACAAACGTACTCGGTTTCTTTAAAGTTACCATATTACCATTAAAATTATTGTCAAACATTTGTTTCAATTGCACATTCCTGCCAAATTGTTTTAGATCTAAAATAATGTTTGTATATCTTGATGGTTCTGGTAGAACATAGTTCAGACCTTTATTAAGTACTCAAAGCTGGAAAGGAGACAGAGTAATGCTAGATAAATTATAAACAAGTTGGTTGATATCTGTAGTCAGATGGATATCTTTCTGCGTTTCTGCTCCCTGCTTACAGAGTATTGTCTCTGTTTGTTCACTTGTAAATCTGCTTTTCTCTCTTTTTTCTTTTTTACTGGGACCAGTAATTGGGGGAAAAACAGTCTATAATATAGGGTTTTAGGTCTGGCTTCTAGACTAAGATCTACCAAAACTATTGCATCTGTTTTAGGCACATTGCCGTTCATCATCCTGTTGATTCCGGTGGTTCTATCCTTTCTTGTGAACTCAGTTGATGCTGCTGAAGAACTTCCTGCCACAGAATCTAATCACAGCTGCTGTAATTGGCTGAGTGTAGAGTCAAGAGAAGCTACAGGATTTGCTGAAGACAACTGCTCATTCTCTATCGCCATGTCACTCACTTTATCACCAATAGTATTGTGAACCAAGTCATTTCTATCTTTTCTTTGCCATACTTTTGACCAAAGAAAAATATTGCCATTACAGAAGTCTTGAAAGGCCCTGTTTAACTTCTTCATTTTGACTTGCTGTAATTTAATTTCAAAAGAGCTTATAGCACAATACAAGGAGTCCAGCTTTAATAAATAACTTTCACTAGAGAACTTGCTTTCGATCTCAGCCTGGTACTTTTCAATAGACTTAACTAATTGATGTTCTTGCAGAGTAAAATAGTCAATACGTAAGTGCATATACTTAAAACTAGTCTCTATGTTGATTTGCTGCCAATGAGCCAGTAAATATGGATGAAGGTCTCCATACACTGGCATAAGTAAAACCATCATTCTATGAGGCGCAATTTGAAAATCTAGAAAATGTAGACATGTCTCTAAATGAAATCGCTTCCACTGCAGCCTCTTAAGTTTGCATAAATCATTCTCAAATAGAGTAAAAAGTTTGAAAAAGGACTCACCATCATCTGCCATAGGCATACCAGCATTGGTTTTACAGTCTTTGGTGAATTTCACATTCGTGAGAGGATTATTCTCTAATACTGCCAGCATTTTCATTCTCTCATGAAAAGTTCTAGTCACAGGTGTAGCAGGATTATAGTCAAACTCAAGTGAGTCATTAGTATGATTAGCCTTGTTTAACTACGAACGGCTCTGAGTATGAGAACTGTGTGCTTCTGAAAATATTGAATGAAAATGGTATTCACTATTCTTTATATTTTATTTGAGGGCTTATTTACTTGTATGATTTTGTGTTTCACAAATAAGTGCATACTGCTTTGGAATATATGCAAGACTGTCATATGACTAGTTTATAGATCAGTTTTTTCTTTCTTACATATATATACTCTGTTACTGAACCAGGCTGCATCCTACTTCTTCAAAAAAGAATCTATCAAACAAAATAATTTACATTTGCTATATATCCTAAAGTTAAATTATTTGCATCATGGTTGTTATTTTATTAATGTATAGTAATCTTAATATGAGCTGCCAGCTCCATTTTTCACATATGAGTCTTCTCTCATGAAAACTAACTGCTAAAACTAGAAGTAACACAGTCACAAATTACAATCATTAATCAGTACATTTATCATAAAGAAGTCTGGACAGATACTACTAAAGCTTTTAGTGATTTTCCAGAATGACTGAACACAATCCTACTGAATAATGTATAATGTAATGATTTCACATTGTTGTATTATTAACACTATATACTATATAGCAGTGTTGCTATATGATAAGGCAGTTGTGCATTTTAGCCATTGCTTATCGGAAATGCTCCTGCCCACACCTTGAAGAAAATTATTCTTCAGTATATTTTGTTTAACAGTCTTATCCCAGCCTAATTGTTTTTCTAAAGTAATTTTCCTTTCTTTACTATCAGTAGCCTGGTATGTTAAATTTAGAGGCTTTATGCATCAGATCTGTACTATAGATTTTAGCAGTAATGTCCCAGAGAAATATAACTTAATTCTAAAGAGTTATGGGAATACAGAGAGGTTAAGGAATATACTCTATGGGTAATCAAAAAGCATGGTCACTGCAATGTCATTCAGAAATTTGTAGTTACACATTTACTTGTCTAGATTATTTTTGAAATATAAATTGAATTGCACTGTTTTGCTATTAGAAACAGTTTATTCAGCAGAAATAGGGTCCCTGGCTTAAACATCTAGACATATATTTTTCTCCTCCTGATATTGCAACTGCTTAAGTTTTTTTTGACATGTAATTACATGAACGTGTACAGCCCTCCCAATCATGTCCTTATGGAATGTATTTTCTAAGAAAAAAAATGACCTTGAAAATAATGCAGAGAGTTGCATTAAGGAAACTCTATTATAAAGAGAATAAGGTTAGCTCCCTTAAACTTTTAGCGTACCCAATGCTATTCATGTTATTAGAATGGATTCCAAAAGTCTCTATATAGCATAAAGTTTCACATCTGCCAGCCAACAGCACTACTCCTATTCATAATGACAAGTCCTTCCCAGGTATGATGTCACACCTGCATGTGGAGTAAACCTATATATTCCCTCCAAAAGTCAAAAGATTAAATATGTACAAGACCCACTACACAATGAGTAGGTTGTGAGATGCAGGAATATCTTATTACACTTTCTTTGCATAGTCCAACCACTGCCGAGTCAGCCATCCATCACCACAGGCTAAATGCCTGCAGTGCTAGTGCTGATGTATTTGTGGAGCTGTAAGTCCCAGAAGCTTTGTGATGTTGCAGAGTAACCTGTATGATAGATGTGAAAATGCATTCCTGACAGACAACTGGTCTTTTTGTATGTTTTCATTTCCAACATCCAAACAGTGAGACAGTTATATTATGTCTCCTGTAGGGACACATAAAGTGGAATTTTGAAACAGTGCAAAGTTTGTGTCATCCCATCAGTAAAACAACTCAGTAAACACACTACTGCACCAACTTTCTTCTTTATGCAATACGACTTCACTTCTATGCAGGACTCGATACTGCATGCAGTGGCTTCCCTCCACCCATGCAGTACCATTTCCTACCCATTCTTCCTAAAAAATTGACCTGTTGCAATGACACAACAACGCATTTACTTCAAAGTGCTACTCTACTGCTTCAGGGATTTATTCAGGAAGTCATCCACAATGTAAATGTCTAAAGTGCTGCAGCGTTGTTAGTCTCATTCCCATTTTGTAATTGAGCACAGCGCCCTGACAATCCTCATTAGCATATAAGATTACCAGAGCCCAATGTTATGAAATCGGGTATGGTGTAAATACATGACATGAAGTAAGGAAGCTATAGTAAGAGGCAATGTATTCAATATTAGAACTGATAAAAAATGTGCAAAAATGGAGCAATGACTTCCCTAGCATGACTAGATTTACCTTATAATAGTATCTGTGTTACCACCAAGTCTTTTCCTGACAACTACAAACATTTTGCGTTGGAACAGCTATGTAATCATCTACAATGTTTTTTAGATCCTGACTAATATAATTTGTTATAACTGTCTGGAATCAACTTTATTTCTAAAACTTACGATGTTGCATTTTTTGAGCATTAAAGGCCAAGTATTTGTCCTCAAACCATGAGTGAATATTCGTAGTATTTCATAATGTGAAAGTGAGAGAAGGCTAACAGGATAGTGAACTTATTTTTTGAAACAGATGGATATTACTTAAGTCACTGAGCCATAAATTGGAAAAGTTTATTAAAGATGTTTTTAAAATGGATTTAACGGGGAGGTAGTATGTAATAATTTTATAAAGAAGTTAGAAGTGAGTTGTGCTTGCATTGACTGCAAGAATTCTAATAAGGGAAATTAATGAACATTTTTTATGAAAATGTTGTATAGGATTCTTTTCTGAAAATTATTTTAATGACAGTAAAAACCATCTGACAATGGCAGATTATCATACATTTAAGTAAAATTACACAATGAAATTTGAACTGTGTCAAAAAAAATCACACAGACACTTCATTCAAAACTTACTGAGCATTTGACTTCCTCAGAAGGCTTTAAATTGTTCTTCAGTCTTGCTTGGCTTGTCAGCTTTGCACAGTCTATTGAAGGTTCAGAAACAAGAAGTCTAGTCTTGAGTAAAACTGGTATCTGATGAACAATGTGGGTAAGAGTCCGGTTAATGGTAACATGAGCAATAAATCATTTCAAGGCTTTACTGGAAAAGCTCACCCAAACTCTTCCACAGCTTGCTGTGAGGGAAAGCTTAGTTTGTTTTTTGTTTTGTTGCATTTTATATTGACTCATTGCCTTTTTCTGTTTTGTGTATTGTGGCTTGTTTTCTTTACACCGTATTTTATTTATATTCTGCTTTTAATTGCATATTTAAACTAGGAAAGAGACCACAGGTGTGTCTGTTCCAAGTCCACAAAAATTACGTTTTGAGCTTTTAAACTCAACTGTGTTTATAACTGTGTGGCCCTTATGTTAATTTGACCACATATCTCATTCCCTCTCCTGTTTCATTGCTTATTGTGAGTAAGCACAAAATTATAATTTTTTTGAAATCACTCCCCTTCAACTATTTAAATGTATTGGTCATCCCACTGTGTTCCGTAGAACCAGAATACAAAGTGCCCACCCACATCCAATTTATCTTGCTCTCCACTTAGATAGCTAAAGCTTAAGTTACCCCCTTTTTCATATCTAACTGCTTAGTGCACATTGCAGCTCTTAGAATATTAACCCATGTTTCCATCTTACATTTAAAATCTGCAACATGTACTCCAAGACCATCAATTATTGAAGAGTGCACATTCTGTCTCTCAGTAGTCATTTTGGAATTAGTGCTTCTGTTTTGCTCCTGATAAGAGAAGGTTAGGGACATTTCCTGGAGACTGCTGATCACTGTAAAGCCTGACAACTGCTTCATAGGTTCCAACTTCCAATATGTGCTTTATTTTGCTCCTGGTGAGAGAAAGAGCAGAGTGCATTGTTTCTTGACTGTTTCTGGCTGGGCAGTGAGTGTCTGTGTATGACCTGCCTGACTGGTTTGGTTACTGTTCAAGGCATCTGAGAGGAAGAGGCTACAATAAGCATACAGACCCTTGAGTCATTTGGGACAAGACTGTGGATCACCAAACAGTGTGTGGCCTGCTTCTCATCTTGGGACTGGTGCTACTGTTTTGCTTCTGGAGAGAGAAAAGCAAAGGAGCATTGTAGCCCAGCAGCATGAAGATGTGTTGAGACCAGCACTTGTAGCAGTCAGGCAGTAGCCATTCAGGCAATGCCCCCTTTTCATTATTCTTGAGAAGGTAATTCTTTCTTTTCAGTAAGTACTGCTTGATTTACTTCTAACTTCAGAATATCTTCCTAAATACTTTATCCATAAATCATCAGTATTTCCACTAAACTGTTTGGCAGGGCCCTGGATAGATGCAGAAACATTGAGTTGACATTTGTCCTGTAAAAGTACCATTGAAATTTCACCATTACCTAGTTGCACACAGGACAACTAGTTTGGAGTAACAACACTGCCCTCCAGTGTTGCAAACCAGGATACTCCTGACATTACTTTATATTCTCACTCCCAACAGTCTAATCAATAAAATGGATCTGTAGCCATGGATATGAATTTTCCCATTATGCCAGTTACCGGCTTGGTGGATATGAGCATCCTAAGACAATGTAAAAATTGTCTCATGTTTACTGCCAGTCAGTTAATTCTCAAACAAACTGATACAGTATGTGAGAGATGTATTTTCATAGTGTCATTGCAGGCAAAGCTGTCATATAAAAGCACACCTAATGTCAATAAGGTTGTCAGTAGTACACATGCTGCACCCATCACACACAATTCAAAGCAGACACATAGACCCACATATGCTGAGACACTAAAATGTAACCTTCCTAAGCCCTAAGTACCTCCTAGGTGAAGTAACAAATACTTTCAGCAGCACCGAATGTACTCTTTCAAAACAGCACCCCATCAACACATATAGACATATCTCATAGAGCCACTACCTCTAACCCTATAAGGCAAGCCACCACACAACCCAACATTCTGGTCATTGGAAGCTCCATTGTGAGACACACTAATGTCCCCCTCACCAGGCTGAGTAATGAAAAAGTCATGGTCAGTTGCCTATCAGGGATCAGAATCCACCACATTACCCACACACTCCGGTCATTGGACCACAAGTACCAGTATAACTGAGTCATAGTTCATGTGGGTATAAATGAACTGAGATGTACCTCCCTAGACTATCTGAAGAGAGAAATCAAGGAGCTCTAAGAATATGTGCCCCAGACTGGTATGAGCCTAGCACTGAGCAGCATTTTACCTTCTCCAAGGATTATACCACAATATGAACAAAGGATGACTGACTTTTATAACTGGCTTAGTTTCTAGTGTCAATCAAAGGGGGTACAATATTCATCAGCATGGAAGGAAATGGTCAACACACCACATTACTTTGCCAGGGATAGTCTACACCTCTCCCCTCTAGGCTTTTGAATATTAACTAAATCACTGTCCTCCACCGTAATGCCTTTTATTAGGCAATGCCAAACTGAAAGTACTTCCAACATAGCAAATCAAAACTAAGAAAATCTCAATGTGTTAATCCTCCATGCAAGGAGTGTAAACAAAAAACTCCACTCCCTAGAAGCTTTCTTCATTCTAGAGAATGATGATGTCTGTGTGGTCACTGAGACATCATTTAAAGCTGTGGAGAGCACACCAACAGTGCCAGGTTATAATGTTTTCCACACATTTATACACACAGACAAGGACTAAGGGTGGAGGTGTCTCAGTTTACATCAGTAAAAAATATATCTCAGGGCTAGTCAAACAGGGCAATGCACTTAAAGTTCAAATCACCAAAGGCAAAATTCAATATCATTTCCTTGTAAGCTATAGGTCACCCTCTATGACCCAAGAAACCTGTACCATTTATTTAAACTTATTGGAAACACTCACCATTCAACCCAATAACATATTCACGGGTGACTTGAATTACCCCACTATTAACTGGGAATCATACATGACACCAAACATACAGGCACAGAGATTCCTGTATTTTGTAAACACAAACTCCCTGGACCAGATTGTCAGTATATCGACCAGGGATGTAACCAAACTGGTTCTGGTCCTTATTAATATGAGAGAAGGCTGCACATCCCCTAGTATAATGTCTTCTCTGGTAAGGTCAGAACATAAAATGGCCTCCTTTGAAGTAAATAATAAAACATGGACTCCCAGCTAACCCAGGAATATTCAGGAACTACTCTAAGGCTAAATTCCTACTATTAAGTGTTAACCTGGCAAAATGTTAAGCCCCCATAAACCCTGAGAACACTGCTGCCTACACAGAACTATTCACAGAAACATTATACAAACATGTCAATAGCTGCACAGAGGCAGCTGTACCTACCAGTAAGAAGTACAGAAGTAACTCAAGAAACAAGCCACCCTAGTGGAATCACAACATCAGTTGGCAGTATAACAGAAGGAAAACAGTCATAGCAAAATTTAGGAGGTGCAGCACCCAGCAGGATAAAACCACTCTCATCAAACTAAACAAACATCTCAGAAGACTAAAGTCTACCAAAGCCAAATTTGAGGCAAATTTGGACTCCCAGGGCAAGGATGACCACAAGGCATTATTCAGCTATGTCCACAACATCAAAGGCAATACACAATTGTGTGAAGAGCAAATTGTTAATGGAGTCATGTATACTGAGCCAAAGTATATAGCAAACCTACTGGCTGATAAATCCAGCTCCAACTTTACCCCTCTCATTCAGCTCCAACTTTACCCCTCTCTCCCCTTCAACCTTTCCTCTGGAAATACTATCAGATTTAACTCCCACTGATAACATTAGGGAACAGGTCCTTAATGCTCTCTCTAGAGCCAAGAACATTGCACCAAGGGGCCCAAACAATATCCCTGGATGCCATCTAAGTAGCATGAAATATGACATATCAGGCCCTCAGGAATTGCTATTTAATTGCAATTTCCAAACAGGCTTTGTGCCTAATGAATGGAGAACAGTAACAATCATCCCTTTGCACAAAGGTGGGTGATCTAGACCATGGAAACTACAGACCCATATGTCTCACTAGTGTCATATGCAAAGCCGTGGAAAGAATTATCATTGAAATAATCATGATGTAGGAAATCTCCAGACACTGGACACAACTGACTTTGGTGTGGCTAAGGATATGTCATGTCTACTCAGCCTGGTAGACTTCTTTGAGAAGGTCACCAAACCAATGGATGAGGGCAAAATGGTTCATACTGCCTACTTCAACCTGGCCAAGGCATTTGTCAAAATACCCCACTCAGACATTGTTGACAAACTCAAGAGGTTAGGTACAAACCCTTATGTCATCTGGTGGATAGCCAGCTGGGTCACAGACAAGAACTGGGAAGTTAGAATCAGGGAGTCAAAGAGGCCAATCATAAGCAGAGCCCCTCAGAGATCAGTTCTGGGACTGCTCCTTTTTGGCATTTACTTCTCTGAAGTCAAGGCCAGTATCAGTGGCCTCTCACTGGCTAAATTTTCAAATGACTGCAAATTAGGCACTGTCATTGAATCCCCCACTAACACAACTCTCCAAGAAGGGCTAACATAAACAAACAGCTGGTGTCAGAGCCATGGACTAAAACTAAATGCTAAGAAATACATTAATTTATTTTTATTTTATTTTTTTAATATTTATTTAACATCTGTTTACCGGGGAAGTCCGAGTAGGCTATTGGCCGATTTTTACTAGAGGCCTGGGAAGAAAACCTGCACATACAAGTATACAGTAAACAGTAGAATACAATACAGAGAAGCAAATAGAATACTGTACAACAGTGTTTGTAAAATTACATACAATAATGTCTGTCAGAAGTGAGACTGGTGCAGTTTGTTTAACAGAGCAAGTATAACTTACAGAGTATGAAGAGTTTGATGAAAACAGAGAAGATGTTGAATAGAAAAACTTAGTACAAAGAGAAGATGTGGGAAAGTGGAAGAGGCAGGGAAGTGAGTAAGGAGGGAGGGTCAGATGGCAAAGGATAGAACAAAGGAAGAAATGCTTGGTAAAGAGATGTGATCAGAGAACAAGTGAAGTGAACGACAGGTGTAGCTGCTTCAGTTTAGTCAGGGGAGGTACATGAGCAGAGCCAGATGTTGGTTAAGTGAGCCCTGAGAAGTTGATTAAACCTGGCTGAGCTGGTAGTGTTAAGGATATGCTGGGGGGTGGAATTCCATGCTTTGAAGATCTGGTAGGAGTAAAGAGAATCACCAAAGCTGTTATTAGATTTAGTGACCTTTAAAAGAGATTAGTCAGTAGATCTAAGGGTTCTGTTGTTTGAGTAGTGTTGGATGAGATTATGGAAAGCTGGGCATTTATCAGGTTTGGTGATGATGGTGTGGGCACTAGTAATTTGGTTGAGGATTAAGAGGATGGATAATTCTGGTAAGTTTAGCTGGTGAAGTGCAGTACAGTGATGGGATCTATATGATGAATCTGTGGCAAATTTGGTGATTTTGTGTTAGCAGGCCATCAGTCCATCTAGGTCAATTTTTTTTTGAGGTTAGTAAATATTTGAGAGGCATACAGCAAGGTGAAAAGAAGGTGGGTTCTTGCAATGGCTTGCCTGGTGGAGTTGGTTAAGGATGGCCTGGCTCTGTAGAGTAAGCCAAGTTTAATGTGAGTCTTTTTAATGACTAGTGCAACATGTTTGTTAAATCTCAAGCTGCTATCAATGCAGACACTGAGTAGTTTGGTATGAGAGATGGGTTCTATTTTGGTTTTGTTGGCTGAGTAGATGAGAAAGAGCAATATATGGTTGTTGGACATTTTGTTGGAGAAGACAATTCATTTGGTTTTGCTAGGATTTAAAATTAGTTGCTGGTCGGTGAGGTAAGATAATATTGCTGAGAAAGATTCTTGGGTTATTTCTTGTAGTTGTGGTAGGGAGGGTGCAGTGCAAATGAGGGTAAATTCATCTGCATATTGAATTGTGGCTGCCAGGTTGGTTGCAGTATGGAGTTTGTTGGTAAAGATTGTAAAGAGAAGTGGACCTAAAATTGAACCTTAGGAAATGCCAACTGTAACAGGTAAGTGTGAGGAGAGGTCATTTTGCAACTTCACAGCTTGTTGTTGGTCAATAACGTAATTGTGAAACCAGGAGAGGGTGGACTGGGATAGGTTTAATAATGATAACTCATTCAAGAGGTTTTGATGGGATACTGTGTTGAATGCCTTGGACATATCTAAGAAGATGGAGACCACCTGTTGCCCTTCATTTTTTTTTATGGTTTATTGTGTTTGAGAAGCTTAATAGGGCTGTTGCAGTGCTGTGCTTGGGTTGAAATCCATGCTGAGAGTCAGTTATTAGATTATTACATGTTATATAGTCCATGATCGAGGATATATACATATTTTTAGAATTTTTGACAGTGGTGAAAGAATGGCTATTGGTCTATAGTTGAAGAATTCTGCTGAGGTGCCACCTTTGTGTAGAGGAATGATGAAGGAAGTTTTCCATAGTCTAGGGATATACTGCTCTCTGATTAATCGGTTGATCAATAGTGAGACAGGATAAGTGATGGCGTCAACTGCTAGCTTGAGATATGTGTTGGATAGCAAGTCTATTGTAGGGGTTGCGGGCTTTAGTTTATTTAGTATTTTTTTATGGTACTTGTTTGGATGATCTTTAGAGAGAAAGGATTGGCAGTAGCTTCTTTTGGGGCTGGAATAGATAGGGGAGTGTTGTTGTTATTACATAACAGAGATAAAATGGAATTAGTAAAGAAAGAATTAAAGTGAGTCGCTAGGCTAGCTTTAGTGTTTGTGATGGCTGGGGTTGGAGTTAGAGATTGACCAGGCTAAAGAAGCTGTTTGATGCTGCCCCAGAATTTTGGACATTATTATGGTGTATTTGGTGTATGCTGGTATAGTAGTTTTTTTTGTCATTTTGATCTGGTTTTTGGATTTGTTTTTTAAATGGCATTAAATTTTGAAAGAGCTTTGTTTTTTGTTACCTGGTACTGGGACCATGCTTTGTCTCTTTTTTTGAGTAATTGTTTAGTTCCTTTAGTTAGCCATGGAGTATAGTTGGATTTGACTCAGACATTTCTAAGGGGAGCCAGAGCATTTAGAATTTCAATGAATTTTGCGTTAAAGTATTCCACAGCAGGGTCAAGGTGGAGGTGTGATAATGGGGACCAGTCATATTACTACAGTAATGATTTAAAAGTAGTCACTGTGAAGTTTTTATTGTTTCTGATTTGTTTACATATGACACGTTTTGGGGAGTAGGTCCAGTGTCTACATAGATCAGTGGGTAGGTGATCACTTAGGCTATCTGGGAGACATCCTGATTGATAGACTAGTGAAGGCTTATTGATTATGGTCCAGTCTAGAATTGACTGCCTCCTACTGCGATTATCCATCCTTGTTGGTGATTTTTTTATTTGGGTGAGTCCATCGAGGACTATGAGCTTAGAGGGGCTGTCTGATGAGCATGTATACCAGTCTGTATTGAAATGTCCCATTATTATGATCTCTTGATTAAATAAGGAGAATGACCAACAGAGTAGGTCTTTGATTATGGAAGGGTTGTTTATGGGAGGGATATAGATTGAGATTATGATTATGTGTTTTTTGGGGGGGATTGATTTCAGGGCAACAGATTACCATTTCGGTGTTATTAAGCTTAATGGGTTTGACTTGAATTTGTTCAAGTTGAAGTGTGTCTTTCTATAGTATGGTTGTGCCTCCACCACATTTCTTTGTTCTATCTAGTCTGTGAATATTGTAACCAGGGGGTAGAATTTCATTGTCATTTATGTGGGGTTTAGCCAGGTTTCTGTTAAAATTGCTGTGTCAGCAGTGTAAAGGGAGAGTGAAGCATGCAATTTGTGTAGTTTACTTAAAGGCTTTTTCAGATTCAAATTGATGATTAGAATGCAGGGAATATTATGTAGTAGGGAGGTGATGGTGTGGGAGGTGAGTGTTGTTAGGGTTCTGAGATATTTGCTGTGTTGGATCAGGGCCAGGGTTTGGGTAGATGTCTCTACTTAATTTCAGTTGTGGTTTTCTATAGAGGAATGGGTGTGGTGGGTTAGGTCCTAACATAGTACATTTACAGGCTAGGTGTGTGGAAGATAGTAGCAGAAGGTATTTATATGAGAAGAGATCTGTGCTGGATGTATTAAAGAGGTGAGGAGCAATGGAAATGTTGGTAGAGGTGGTATGGGGTGGAATGTGCAAGGGGTAAGTGGGAGAGGGGTTGTTTGATATGATGTGATTGTGATGAGAAGTGAGATGGAGAAGGGCTATAAGTAAGGTGATGATAGAAATATGTACGATTAACATTGTTATGTACAAGGTGTATGTCTTGGAGAAGAAAGTGGTAAGGATTCTGTAAGTAAGTGTTTTTGTGAAGAGTATGGTTTTAACTGTGTGGTGTTGTGAGGTAGGGAAGTGTATTGGAGATTCGTGGGTTGGAGGGTTAAAAGACAGTGACTGGCTAATTGGTTGAGGGAGTCATGGTGTGGTTAAAATAGATTTAGATGATGTGGGGTTGGGTGGGAATTGAGAGTAGGGTAGGGAAGTGGAGTCAGCCCAAGGCAAATGGAGCGGGTAAAGGCCCTGTCTGTAGTATGAGTCCAAGAAAAATTATCAGTTGGAGGTTCTCACACTCTTTTAGTCCTTTTGGTGTATCTCTACAGTCTACACATTTAAACTTATGACCGTCAAAAACAGAAGCTATATACTGCAAGGCTGTAGCTAAATGCTTAGGTGCACTAGCTGAGAGTCTGAATGTTGACTACTAGAGAAATAACTAAATGTTGCAAGCTTATTGGACTGAAATGATAAGGGGGAGGCCTTGAGGAGAAGCAGCAGCTGTTGTCCCTGGCAGAGTGCTTGCCCGTTACAGTAACACAGTTGAGCATCACTACAGAAATGATAATTTGTCACAAGTAAAATTAGAATTTGCTAGTATGTAATTATTTTGTGTAGATCTATATTCACTTGATTAGCAGGAACTCGCTCTCTTGTTTGTTTTCCCTTGTTTACTGGTTTCCTTTGGAACATACTAGCTGCAGTTGTACTACAGGGTGGAAACAAAAGAGTTGGAGAAGAGAAACAGTTAGAGGGATTTAGCAATCAGAAAATAACTGCAGTAAGAGAATGCCAGATAAATATTCCCTCATGTTTGGCACACTATGTATCCTTTAGACCTCAGAACTTGTGCTCAGTAGGTTAACATTGCTTGGTAATGGCATTTTAAAACTAGAGGCAAACACCAGAACTGTACTGTTACCATTGCTGTTTCTATAACTTAAAGTTTAAGTAAGATGGTGCTGTTTAATGGTAAAAACAGGTTATATAAATTTGTCGCTAAACTTCTGAGAGCCTAGCACCAACAATTCTGTTTTGTTTCTTAATAAAACAGGTAAAGTGCTGCAATTTTCTAACAAGCATTAACAATAATATGGTCCTATTATTATTATTATTATTATTATTACATTATAGTTATTTTTGTTATAATAATAGTATTCTACTATTATATAAATAAGTAAAGTATGCCATGACTCAGATTACTTATTTAAGACTTTGCACTAACTTCTCAGCAAGCCATTAGTTGTGGGATTCCATAGGTCAGACATAATATGTTAAATGCCATTTTTACAAAGTAAAGTCTGGAAATCTACTGTCATAAGCTGAGGGCCATTATCATTTATCATTATTCAGTTGCTGTGGACCACCAGTCCTGGAAAGAAAAAAAAAAACATTTTGCCCCTTCTCGATGCTTCTTCACTGACATAGCTTCATCTTCATCCTCTGAGAGAAAAGTGCAAGGCATTTTACATTAAATTGCAGCACGTCAAAGCGAGGGGGTGACATTTGCATTCAATCACAGATCAAACACACGCATACTGTGCAACCTGTTACGGATCCTGTCCTCCTTGATATCCGATATCTTCACAAGTGGGATAGTTCCACTAATATCATAATTAGGGACTTAAATCACCACTAGCACATAAATAAAATGCCAATTGACAATTTACTCAATGCCTAGCCCTTCTCTGGAACAGACTTCCCCCACATATAAAACAAATTGAAACCCTAGCATCCTTCAGGTTAAACATGAATGATTAGATGGGTAAATCTACACTAGAACTGTCATGCAGTATCCATTTTGAGAAGGTGGGTATTGGCAAGGCATAAATGGTGCAGTTGCCTTGTTCTTCCTATGATCTGATGATCCTATACTTTTAAAGACCAAATCCACATCATCTTTCAGCTATCATAGAGCCATCTGATCTACAATCTGTCCCGTAACAAACATTCTCTTCCTCCACCTTTCTTTTCCTGCCATTAAACTTAATTTATTTATTTACTGGGAAAGTCTGACTGGGACAGAGCCCATCTGCAGCAGAGGCCCAGGGACAGATGGTCCAGATGCATATCTTTGGAATGTGGGAGGAAACCAGAGCACCTTTAGAAAACCCACACAAATGCAGGAAGGACATGCAGACTCCACACAGAAGGTACCTCAGCTGAGAATCGAACTGGAGAACTTCATTTATTTATTTACTGGGAAAGGGCCCATTTTCAGCAGAGGCCCAGAGAGAGAAACTCCAAATGCATATCTTTGGAATGTGGGAGGAAACCAGAGCACCTGGCGAAAATCCACATGAATGCAGGGAGGACATGCAGACTCCACACAGAAGGCAACCCAGCTAAGAATCGAACTGGGGAACCTCTTATTGTGAGGCAACAATGCTAACTGCTGCACCACTGTACCACTGTTTAACAGTCTGTTATACTGATGACCATCTATTAATCCTCACTCTGCGTTAAGCCTCAGTCCTTGAAAGTGGCAAAGGCTTTAGTTGGACCTACATTCATTATACATATTCAGAAAGTATTCATGAATTCCAAAATATTATCAGATAAGTAACAACTTTCTAACTTCCTCTCCAGCTCTTGTCTTCAAATACAGACCTCAGCAATTATTTTTCAGTCTGGCATGTCCCCATTTAAGGATACAGAAATAAACTGTAGCCTACATATCATCTGTAAGATTTTATCCTGAATAATTTCATAGAAACTAATCAAAGCCTATAAAGCATCTCCAGTCATACATCCTCATATGTACACACCATATTACAACTACTTCAGAAGGTAACAACTTAACTATATTTCTCCCAGTTCAAAATGATTTAGAATTGGATACCTACTTAGTTCTGGGTTCTGTAAATTGCTGGCATGACCAACTGGATGCCTCAGTTGCTTCAAATAAACCACTTATTGGAACATCTGATATCCAAGGGGAAAAATAGCATTTCAACTGCAGTCAGGTACAGCTCACTAAAACTGTAGTTAAACAGGAAAATATGAAGGCTTCACTTGAAGCTTTATCATGTGAAGATAAAGAAATGTAGATGGTCATATAGAAAGTGAATATTAAATCAATTAAAACACATTCTTAACTAATCCTTAAATTGGCATGTACTCTTAGTTAAAAGCATTTTAAGATCACTTGATCAAAACCATTTCTCCTCAAGCAAAAATGATCAGTTACACTAGTCTGAATAGCGTCAAAAACAGTAGTCCTCTAACTGGACACAAATTCTGGAGCTGCCATAATTTAAACAACACAGGCAAAGAAGTCTCAACATTATATAAAATGTAACCACCAATAGTAACATATCAAGCAAAACACAATATGAGATAGTGAATTTAAAAGTTCATTTATAAACATGATGATAAAGCTAAGAGAAATTTGGAATGTGAGCCTCACTCACACAGGAATAATGTTTCTGCGAATGCTACAGATCTTATTGAAATCTTGGGCATTTCCCTTTGGTATAACTTGTACAAAATATATGACAGCCATCAATATGTGATTTAAGAAAGTTTTAGATGGTAGCAGAGAGGTTATGCATGCTGTAGATGAAAGCCTCAAATTTATTTATAGGAAGGATGCCAATATAAAATGTATTTTTAAAAGAACATTTGTTATGGACAGGTTTGCAAAAAGTAGGCATGTGTATGTAGTAGTTGCAGTAATTATTATTATTATCTGTCCAGATCATCTGAGGTTGTTCATCTGTCGACAAAGAATGTGTACAAATGTGTTAAATTCCACAAAGATAAAAAAGTGAATCAGCAACAGCATATGTACAGCTGTCCTTACATTCACTGCTGCAGTATTTCTAATGTAAGGTATTCCCTGTCATGGAAGCCCAACATCCGGCCAGTCTACCAAAGCCTACTGTTGCTTTAAGGTACGCTGAACATCATTGAAATGCTCCTCATGAAGCATGGGGCATAAGGGTGATGTTCAGACGTACCATCCTCAGAACTTCTTTGCTGCCATTCTGAATGCTGCTTCTCTTTGTCAGTCTGTTCACCTACATCCATTTTCCGCCAGTTTTGAAAATATTTTTGTTCTCCAGTGTATGCCTATGCCTTTTTGCTGAAGTCTGAGCCATTGCAGATAACTACCCCATTGGGGTGTTTGTTGCTGTTGAGTTTAATGTCATCCAGGAAGGGTAAATGCCAGTATGGGAGACAGATTCCCATAAAGACAGTCACAATAAGTGTCTTTTTGCCTAGGAGCTTCTCACAGCCATACGTCTTGTTCGATGTGTCAGGCATTTATCCTGAAAACCCTTCGAAGTAGGCTTTCTTCCCTCTCCTTGCATCTTGAGAACCAGCATTTTAAGATTCTCGCCAAAGATACAATGGAAGGAACTTCCCATTCTGAGGGTCATTCATTAAAAAAGAAGAAGCTGAAAAAAGTACAACCTGAATCTTCTACTATCCAGCCTCTGCTGGGTCTTTCTCCCGAAGTCGTTACAAACCCAGAGGCTCACCAGGTTGTGTTGTCGGATTTCTCTGCTGTGACCAGCTTGGATGCCGGTGAGGATCAGACTGGCAGGACGTCCAACGAGGATTTGCAGGCATCCATTTTGGACTTTCATGGGGAACCACAGTTAATTATTTCCAATGGGCGTGGGGGGGGGGGGTTCTGCAGATTCTAGTTTGGAAAGAAGTTACTACTATGATTATCGAATGCCATCCCGGGTGAGAGCCATCTTTTATGCCTAAGGTGGTTAATGAGTTGTCCCTTAATCAGTCTATTAATTTGCCTGCTTTTCCCCCTTCTCCACAATCTGACAGTGAGAGGGTGTGTATACTTTGGACATGCATAGACAACTCAGATTTTATCTGGATAAGACTAAAGCTGTTAGAAAATCTGATCACTTGTTTGTTTCTTTTCATCCTAGGTCTTTAGGATTAGCTGTATCCAAGCAAACTATTTCTTCTTGGATTTCAAAGGCTATTTCTTTTTGTTACATTTTTCATGGTGAGAGCCTTCCTTCTTCTGTAAAGGCTCATTCTACTGGAGCTGTGGCTTCTTCTAGTGCTTTTTTCAAGGGCTTAGATACTAATTCTATTCTTGAAGCAGCTACCTGGATGTCTGTGCATACTTTTACCAAACACTACAAGTTGGATGGTTTTGCTACAGCTAAGGCCGGTTTTGCTAGACCATTCTTCGTGACTTTTTAGAGGGCTAATCTGCTCCTTCCTCCTCCCAAGTTTTCTTTTGAGCTTTGGCACTCTCCCATATGTTAGGAATACAGCAACAGTGAATGTAAGGACATAGTACAGTTATGTAAAATATTTCTATAACAGTAGATGCCCTTGCTTTCACTGCTCAGGTATTCACTCCCTCCCTCCATCCTACTACTTTACCTTCCTGGATGTACAGATCCTTAGACTGTCATTCCTACTGGGGCAATCAGTTGTGAAGATGTTAAGCCTGAACATCACCTTTATGCCCTACGCTACATGAGGAGTATTTACGTGATGTTCAGCAGACCTTAAAGCAACAGTAGGCTTTGTTAGACTGGCCAGATGTTGGGTTTCCATAGCTGGGAATTCCTTATTAGGAATACTGCCGCAGTGCAGGCAAGGGCATCTACTGTTATGGTAAGATTTTATACAATTGTACTTTCTTCTTGTACTCCAAACAGCAGCTTAGCATTCAGAGTTTGTAGAAGCTGAATAAAACTTGGTAATAACTCTCCAGGTACATAAATCTGTAAGCAGACAGGAAGTGTCAGGGCAGGGGAAGAAAGGAAGAGGAAGTTTGGTAGGGGACAGACTTTGGATCAGATAGCTTTATGATAGCTGAGTCTGATGTGGATTCAGAAACATGGCACAATATAAAAATGTCAAAGAAACATGAAGAGTTTGAGTGTGGAGAATGTGAACATTGGTAGCAGCATTTGCTGAACACTTTAAAGTTATAGATCGTAAGAAAACAAGGCAAATAAGTCAGAACACAATTTATACATTCTCAATATCCACTAACATAGAAAAAAACATTATTATATCAAAAACCTGGATGTGCTGCCACACAGCCTGCAGTCTTTATCTTAAAAAGGAAACACCCCCATTCCTCAATGCAATGTTATTACTTAATACTTCTTTCATATACCCATTATTTGATACATAAATATAACACAGGTCTCATCAATGTGAAGAAACCGGTTTCCAAAATAAGCCAGGTATATTTATGTTTTAAATGTAGATTGATGTCCTAAACATATGAATACTTTTGTTTGTGGTAATGGTCTTTGAACTGCAGTGGCACTAATCTTCTATAAGGAATATTTACACTTTTGTCCAGGGTCAAATTCTGTCTGGTTCTTTAATTTGTTTTGTGAATTTAGGCTTTAACCACAAAGAAAATGGGAATATAATCTAAGACATATAATTATTACAACCAAACACTGTCTACAGGATGAAGGCACTGAACATTTATTTTACAGAAGTTGTTTGGGACATCATTATAAGGAATAACACAGACATTGTACAGTAGTGAGTGGATTATTCAAACTAATTGGAACCTAGGGTAGTTCAGGTAATCAAACTGTTTGGATAATCAAATAAATAATTGAAACAGATAAAAAACTTCAAAAATCTTGTTTTTTCTGCATGCAGGGAATACACTTTTCGACCATTCAGCGATTCCAGTGGATTATAAAGAATATTTTCACACACATGAGTGAGCTACAAGCTCAAAAAACACACACACAAGCAAATACATATAACGTTTACATATTCATACTGTATCATTTTTTCCTATCCAAAAACCTTGGAAGGCTGCATTTGAATAATCAAAATTTTGGATAATCGACGTTCAGATAATTGACATTTCAGTAGATAAGTAAATGTCATGTATTTGAACACATCTGGATGCAGGACTTAACGAATGTCTTTTACTGAAATATAGGATTCATTAACACTGGTCAGCACAGAACAGAGACTAAACTAATAATTAATCAACTATGTGTATACCTTATTTAGTATGCAAGTGGTATTTTATATTTGTGCTTCAAGAAGGTGATATTAGTTTTCTTTGATAAATGAAACTTAGAAACTAGAAAAACGATGCCATCTTTTCCTCGGCACACTAAGTAACTTATTCACCTGCTACAGAAAACTTAGACCCAGAAAGAAGAATTCAAATTGGTATCTTAACACTCTTAGACAAACACATTTAAATCACTTTATTAGCTGCACCCACCTCTGAGAAAGTTTCTGTACCAGATCTAAGTGCCGAGACAAAACCACAGTAATACATTCATTCATTCCTTTATAGTTCTTCCACTTCATGAACCCATATTGCTCTTGAGCCAGGAGCAATAAGTCTCACATTTCACCTTGAAATAGTTCTCTAATTACTATCATAGTGGTGTGGTAATGACATAGATCCAGACATAGGGAATTATCCTTCAATAATCTGTTAAAAGTATTACAAGAAACTTGACAATATTATTTTTGGTTTTGTACAGAAAATCACCAGATTTTGAAGCTAGTGTCTGGCCCGCACATTCATAAACATGATTGCATACTCATGATTGCATTATGTGCATTCTGCTTAGTATACTATCCTGTCATTAATGTCATTCATGGACATAGATTGAGCTAATGATGATCAGTGCACAGACGACCTGTAAATGGTGTGCATTTTATGCAAAGTTGCACCATGCATTACTGTGTCACAGAATGAACAGCTCAGCAAGGAACACTGACAGTGCTGCAGATTCTCATACGCATCATAACCTGTATTATAGCACCTCTTCCCTGCTGCACTGTGCTTCCTTGTCATGTAAGTTAAATGTGAAATTGCTGTTGATGGTTGTGTGGTTTCATATTCACTTGGCATGAAAAGATGCCTTTACATGCTGTCTTTGAAAACTATGGTAATACATGTTGAATCCCATGTGATCCATAGTGCCTTTTCTACTTCCAGTTTTCCTAGGAGCTATTTATCCTGCCATGTTTTCCCTGCTTCTTTGTGCACCATGGTTTGATTACCAACCTAGAATAATAACGTTGCTTTTTCTTTCAACAAATGGACTAGTTCAGAGTAGTTTTTGTAGTCTGTGAGCATCAATACTCATTACTTTTACTATTCTTTTGTTTTTCTAACTGCTGCCTCATGCACGTACACCATTGTTATTTCCTTTTATCCATTTGCTATTGATTCTCTCCTTAAATATGTCCTTATTACTTAAATATCTCCTTAAATATGTCCTTATTATTTAAGTAATAAAAAATGCATAGTATTCAGTATTATGGAATGGTGTAATAAATGCTTGCACAGAAAGCAGCAATAAGCAAAGATATTTTTTTTTTATCATTTGTTAACTGGGAAAGTCCAACTTGGAATGAGCCACTTTTCATAGGAGGCCCAGGGAGAAATCTTCCAGACACATGTCTTTGCAACATGGGAGGAAACCAGAGCACGCAGAGAAAACCCACACAAGGAGGACATGCAGAATCCACACAGAAGGCACCCCCAGCCGAGAATCAAACTGGAGAACTTCTTGATAGGAGGCGACAATGCAAACCACTGCACCATCCTGTGATAAGTGCCTGTGTCATGCTTTGTGTGACAGCATTACACCGTAACACACATCCTGGAGTCACTTGTTACTGTTGTTCAATGTCTACTGTACTTTTCACTTTAAAATGTTATTTTTTTTCTTAACTGTCAATAACTTGTTTCTTTCATGGCTTTTACTCATAGTTTTCAGAAAAAAATACTTTTATAATAATTTTCCTCAAAATGCTTCTGAGGAAAATAACAAAATATAATTATATACATTTGCCATGACTGTTTCAGTCATAACACACCAAAAAAATACAGTTAAGTACATCATCTGAATACACATATGGAGTAAAATATTAAAGAAAATGATGGCTGACCACTTTTGAAATATATGCAGTTTTTCTCTTCTTTATGTTCTCTGTTTTAAAACCTCTTAAACATTTGTTTTAAACATTAAATCACAAAAAACTTTGTTTGTATGTTTCCTTTTTGTAAGGTAAAATAAACATTAGTTGATATTTAAAGTATTAATTTTATAATAAAATAAAAAAAACTGTTTCCACCAAAAACAGTAGGAATCATAACTTCCTGGCAAGACTGTGAAATTACTAATGGCAAAAAATGGGAATATTCCTACAATGAAAGCAATGCCTGCCTAATTGCAGCAATAGGAGAACTGCATGGACTTACATATTGCATATTTAAGTATGGACTAATGACAAGATTACTACCGCACTGAAAGGCATGTCCTTGGAATGTGGAGAAAAAATATAAGAGCGGGCAAAAATCCAAGTGGTCACAGGTACACTGCAACTGTCAGAATGTACTGCTTGCATGGTTATGCTTCTTACTCCAGTCCATTTCATTAATAGGAAAATTAAAGATATATATTTTTTTAATCTTGTAGAGCCAGCAAACAATCTACATTGTATAATCTGTATTCATTAAAAGCAGTCAACACATCTTTACTAGAACTGATTAACAATGTCTCTATTTATGAGGTAAAACTGCAAATATAAAAGAAACGTAAACTTAATCATGACATTACAGATTTCAGAATTGAGACAGTCTATTCATGGCCTACGTCAGGAGCTAGTTAAACTAACTGGCCCACTAATGCCATTCCTACTGTCAACCCCCCCAGTGAATGAACACAATGTTCCAGTTTCCAAAACCGCAGGAACTCCCCTTGAGCCTACTGTTTCAGTTCAGTCATCAGTTAATGTACCTGATGTTAAGATAAGACAGGGCTCATCCTATTTTGGAAACTTTTCAGGTTTTTCATTCACTACCTCTGCCAATAACAGACCCTCCTCCAAGGTCAGTGATACGGGGGAGAAAGAGAAGGAAGCCATCAAAAAGGCCGAGCCTCACATTCTACAGTCAAGAAGATGTGAAGCCAATTATAGGTACTTTGATATCGAATATATCTGACCTTCTTTCATCTGAATATCATTGTTCATTTCTGAACAAAAGGTTATCATTCATACCTGTGATGAGAGCTGATATAACTGACACCATTCTAGATATAAAGCTTTATACTAGG
Source organism: Protopterus annectens (assembly GCF_019279795.1). Classification (NCBI taxonomy): domain Eukaryota; kingdom Metazoa; phylum Chordata; order Ceratodontiformes; family Protopteridae; genus Protopterus; species Protopterus annectens. Next base: position 1,154,878,122 of record NC_056729.1, on the reverse strand, counting down.
AATGTTATGCTGAAATTGCTTTTTGGTGCACAATCTGATAATTTGACCGCTATTAAGAAACCTAGTGCTTACATGCTTGCTTTACACCCCCTGTTGGAAGCATTGTTCAAGTCTTGTGAGCAAGACTTGATTTATTATAGAGACAATAACTCTAGATTTGGAAAAAGGTTTATTAACCTCTCCAAAGAAGAACGTGCTGCTTTAAATGAACTTCAACAGTCGACAGAAGTTATAATATGACCTGTTGATCAAGGGGGTGCTATAGTCGTAATGAACAAAGACTATAATTACCGTAAGATGAATGATTTATTGTCTGATGCCTCTATCCATGGTATTATACAGAGAGTGGCTGTTGATAATGTCATTACTAGTATATATGATGACTTGTTTGATAGCCTCATGTGTAGGAGTCTTAGTATAGATTTGTTTAGGTATTTTCATGTAGAGCAACCCATAGTACCCATTACACAAGGCCTACCTAAGAGTCATAAAGAACCATAAGATCCTGTGTTTAGACCAATTGTTTCTGGAAGGGGTTGGCTGACAGAACCATTGTCACTATATGTAGAATCTCAACTTAAACTTATTTTAGATAGGTCTCCCACTGTTCTCAAGGACACCAGAGATTTTCTTGAATCTGTGTACACATGTATACATGACAGGGATTTTATAGGTGAATTTTATTTTGCGACTCTTGATGTCTGCTCACTCTTTACTTGCATTTCAAATAATCAAGGATTGGAATACACTAGATTATATCTTATAATACACATAGCCATATTTCACGTTAGATTATATCTTGAACATAATAGTGATTTTGCACAGAGCTTATTTCTCTGATTTGTATGCTCCTAGAACTAATATTAGGCAACAATGTGTTTTTGTTTAATGATTAGCATTTTATACAAAAATTAGGCATGGCTATGGGCACATTATGTACTAACTCATATGCCAATACGGTAATGGCTCAGTGGGAGACTGACTATGTTCTAACAATACAAGGTTTTGTAGATTTATTAAATTATATCTGTGTTTTGTCAATGATATAGGTATTATTTGGACAGGAACTTTTGACTCCCTTGATGACTTTTTAGATCATTTGAATTCTACTGCATCATTTTTGCATTTCACCATGACTAGAGCAAAAGACACTATGGAGTTTTTAGATGTCAGCTTGCCTAGGAATGAAGCTGGTAAGATCATGAGCTGTCTCTACAGGAAGGAATGCAGAAAGAATGCAATCCTAGAATGTAGAAGTATGCATCCTTCTTATGTATATAAGAATATAGTTAAATGACAGGCTGCACGCATGTCCAGACTTATTAGTGAAGATAATGTTTTTGTAGAGATAATGAAATTATTTAATATGGAGTTACACGCTAGAGGCTACAAACAGAAAGACATTGCCAGCTCTATAGTGGGGGCAGATAGAAAAGGAAGATATGCACACTTTTTTGTGCAAACCAGTTAGAAAGAACCACCCCTGATCCAAACAATATTAGACATCACCAACCTTATAGACCTACAATGAATATCAGCTTTTCTTTGGATGTTCGCTATGTTTGTGAGATCATTAGAAGTAATTGGCATATCCTGACTGCAGATGAGAAAGTGCTCAATATTGTGAGTCCAGAGACAGCAGAGTTAGATTGCAAAGACAAGGTACATATAGTTGCAAATGCTGCACTACATGCATATATATATATATGTGTGTATACACAGTGAGAGAGAGAACAAAAATACCTGTGTACATCTGACTACTGGTAGAACTTATACATTTTCTCATTATGCAGATTGTTCAACACATATCCTGATCTACCTAGCCAGATGTAATGTATGCCCAGCATTTATGCTGAGAAAACTAAAAGGTCTATCAGAAAATAAATTAGGGAGCATCTTAATGAGATAAGAAGGAAGGAAGGTAGATAACAATGCATTAGCCAGTCATATGCAGAAGGAGGGCAATAACCACTATTTTATGTTTCAAGCCATTCATAGGTAGATACTAGGCTATCAGCCCAAGGGCCTAAGTAAGCCAGGGAACTTTGTTGGCTTATGCCAACCCAAGAAAGTTAATTTCCTGTGCTCCTGTCGGGCAGAGCCACAGAAGTGATCCCTGGGGTGTATTTCCTATTTCCCATCCACTCATCAAGATTTTTCTTGAAGAGTGTTAATGAGGAACTTTGTTTGATATAGATAGGTAGCTTGTTCCAGTGTATGGGAAGTCTCTGGGACAGGAATCTATCCCTCCAGCAAGTCCTGTTTATTGTGGTGACAAAGTTTAGGTCCCTAGAGCTTGCAGCTCAGCGGGATTGGGATTTCTTTAGGTGTAGCATGTCCAACAGCTCTGGGTTTGACATAGCTTTATATGTTAGGCAGAGATCACCTCGGAGTAGGCGATATGCTACAGAGTAAAGCTGGAGATTTTTTGAGATGATCAGTGTAGGGCATCTGTTTGAGGCCAGTAATTCTCTTTGTGAGGTACTTCTATGGCCTTTCCAGCTGCTGTAGATGTCTTGTGAGGTACATTCTAAAAGGGGCGTTGTACTCTACAATGGATCTAATGAGTGTCGAGTAGAGGGGAGCAATGACCTCTTTTTTCCTGGATGAAAACCCCTTTGTGATGAGGTGTGCCATGTAGAAGGATTTCCTGACTACTGTGGCAATGTGATTATCAAAGGAGTGACTACTGTCCATCTGGGTCCCAAGGTCTCTTATCACACATTCGGTGTTAAGAAGACTGCCACCTATGTGGTAGTTCATCGGTACAGAGTTTTTACCAAAGGGGATAACAATGCACTTTTTGGCATTGAGCTTGAGGCCATGGCTCTGACACCAGGCATCTGTCTCAGTAAGGCCCTTCTGTAGGATGTCCACATCATTTGGGACATGACTATAGCTCCTAGTTTGCAGTCATCTGCGAACTTCATTAGCCAGAGGCCTTCTGTGTTAGCCTGTACTTCAGAGAAGGAGATAGCAAACAGGAGAGGTCCCAGGACTGAACCCTGTGATACTCCACTTGTCACTGGTTTGAAGGCAGATTTGGAGTCTGCAACGTTTACAGTGTGGGTGGTAACCCATCTTGTGACATAGGGATTTATACTTAGTTTAGTGAGTTTAGCTATAATTCCAAAATGGGGGATGGTGTCGAAAGCCTTGGCGAAGTCAAGATAGGCTGTGTGAACCACCTTACCCTCGTCTACAGCTTTGGTAACTGCCTCAAAGAAGTCGACCAGGTTCAGGAGGCATGATCTGCCTGCCTTTCACAAACCCGAACTGGGTGGAGTCCATAGTTTGGAGGGTACCAAAGTCTTTGTTTATGAATTCCATGATGATACGTTCCATGGCCTTACAGACCAGGCTTGTCAGTCTAGTAGGAAGATATTTCCCAGGATCACTGGTGGCTCCCCTTTGTGGAGTGGGATAACAGTTGCTGTGTGCCATTCAGTGGGCACAAAGCCTGACGTGAGGCTATGAATGAACATGGTGCTTAGGTGGGGAGCCAGTTTGTTCTGAAGTTCATGTAAAATGCAGCCTGGGATGTTGTCACGTCCCATGGATGCTGTGTTTTTGGCTTTAGAGAGTGCTGCTTTTACCTGTGAAGTTGTGATTACAGGGACTCTGCATTCTTCCTGTATAGATATGGGCCCTTTAGGGGGTGAAAGGAGGGTAAAGTTAGCTCTGAACCTATCTGCCAGGATGTTGGCAATATCAGTTGATTCTGTAATTTTTGTGCCATTGTGCTATAACTCAAAGCAAATCTGGGTTTGCCATTGAGATTCTTGGCATAGCTATAGAATGCTTTGTGGTTGTCCTTAGAATCAGTGTCAATCTTGTTTTCATAGCTAGTTTTGTAGGATCTTATAAGGGATCTCAGCTTCTTGCTGAGGCTGACCAGGGAGCTCCTCCACTCATGGGATTTTACTCTCTTCTGCAACAATTTCTTCCTTCTGTTGTAGAGTTGGTTTATGGCAGGTGACCACCAGATTGGCTTCCTTTATTTGGAGGATAGTGTCTTGGTTCTGTTTGGGATAGCATGATCCATGCACTCGTGTAAGTGCTTATAGAGTGTATTTGTGTAGGATTCAGCAGTCATAACTGTATTGTCCATCTGCATGGGTGTCTTAAAGTTCACCACTCCTGTCTTAAGAAGCATGAAGTTGGCTTTGGAGAAATTTTTACCATGGTTTCCTTAATGGGGGGTGGGATGTGGATATCTAGGGTTATTAGCTTATGGTCGGATCTGACCTAAGAGGAATTGACTTCAGGTGTGTCATGTTGGTAATGAATAGGTCTAAGATATTGTTGCCCCTGGTGGGGGTGTGGATAAGTTGATCCTGGGCATTGGAATTTATGAATTCCAGAAAGCGCTGAGCAAAGGTGCTGGTAGTTAATGGTGGGGTAGTTGAAATTGCCCAATATTAGGGTGTTTGGTTGAACCCTAATACTTTCCAGTATATCAAGAAAAGAGGAGTGGGAATCCTGGGGCATGGTGGGGGATCTGTAGCAAGCTACAATTTGGATTGCAGTTTTGCCCAGAGTTAGTTGCACTTGGATAACCTCGGCTGCATTATGCTGAGCAACTAGCCTGGAGGTGTGGATATCCTTTATGAATATGGACACACCTCCGCCTTTGGTGTTCCAGTCCAGGTTAGATGGCCGAAAAGTGTGATATGAGTTATAGCCTGGTAATTCAACTGATGCATTTAGATAATAGATTAGAAGATATTAAAACTAAGAGAAAACAAATAGAAACTAAATGGATTGTTACTCTGCAATCGGACAAGGGACATGAGTTAAATAACTGTTTCTGTAAGACTAAACCTGAAAGCTATAGGCTTACGCAAGTGATTCTCTATTGGCTAGTTTGTAATTAAATTGCTTTAAATTGTTAACAATGTGTTAGTGTATTTGTATTGTCTGATGAAACATCTGCGGTAGATGGGAAAGCACTCACATTGTTTCATAATCTGTTTTATAATCTTTTTATTTTATTAAAGTTCCTAACAACATAGCCATGTTCCAGTTCTCTCATTTGGATTTATCGTGCTGTTTTTTTGATTGACTGGTTTATCAGAAGCAGGATTTTTGTTCTTCTTTGTTGCATTCTAAATTTTGCACACATTGTGGTCTCTTTGCCCCTCCCTACCAAACCCCTGTTCTCTGACCTTGCTTCCTGCCCCAATATGCTGTTATCCTCATAATTGCTCTTTTTTATTTATATATTTATTTGTTTATTTTACTAACATCAACCCTCTTACCCATTTCTTCTCCTCCAAGTTCTTCAGCAGCAGCAGTCTCATTTCTAGGTTGAATAAGTCCAACCCTTTTTTGTCCAAGGGTGCCCTGTGCTCTCTTGAGTATTCCAGGTTCTTCCCTCAAGTCTGGATAAGATAAAGTAAACCATACTAATTGCTTCATAATACATCTACAGCCATAGTGTACCCCTAGTTTATGACCAATGCTGACTTTATGATGTCTTCTTTCTTCTCAATCATCTTTTCCACTTTAACTTACCTTTGTAAATCTGTCACTTGTTTCTGAGGTGCAAATTCCAAAGAGCAGCTTATTGCTATTACCTGAATTCCTACCAAACTGTAGATAGCTGGGTCTCCTATCCTCAAACCTGAGGGTCTAACCCATGAACTCCCTGCCCAGACAGTTTTACCTTGCACCTCATTCCAAGATAAGTATCATTCTTCCTTTGTTGTAAGCCTGAACCAAGGCTTTACCTTACACCTCATTACAACCAGATATAGTCCATTCCTTTTAACTTCTGAGAACAATAACTTACACCTCATCCTAACCAAAAGTTCCATTGCCCCTGCACTGTAATTGTATACAAAGCTTTAATGCACAAATTAGAATGACATAACATCACCAATTCATTCTTTAACACAACCCTCAATCATTAGCTTAGTAGCCCAACATTTTTTCTTTTCTTTTTTTAACAGTACACATCAGAACAGTCATCTTGATCCTAGTTGTATGATTATTGACATTCATTTTCCACAACAACGATGTCTAGTTGCTCAGATCTTCTCTGCCAATTGACTGCATCTTCAGAAACATAGCACTCAACAGTGTCGGTTCCAATTTCTTTATAATTAGGTCTGTACTTGCCATGGCTCAGATTTTCAATGGTAACAAAACAAGTCATATGCTATAATACCGTCCATTTGCCCCAGTTTTCTACTCCCTTGGAACTCTCTATCAGCCTTCTGTCACAGAGAATTTGAGTAAACTTGCTGTTGGGAAGCCTATGATTTGACATGAAAAACTCAAGTTATACTCCTCATTTACTTTTGCAGGTGAATCATACCCATTCCATAGCTAAGACCATTCTATGCATCGTGTTCTTGCAAGCCTCCCCCTTTTTGCTCTGGTGCTATATTATGTTTCTGCTGTTCATATTGGTACTGCTTTGTCTTACCTACCATTGCAATGAAAAAAAAATACTTCCAATATGCTTTCCTAATGCATTTACCTAAAACTTGAGTGAATATGTTATTATAATATTCAGAGGCCCATGTACCATTACTAAATTCTGATATATTTTACCTCACATCTGCTGCCCCAGTGGTTCCTCATACAGTCCCATCAGCCTAAGATCATACATTAACACAAGTATTTAACAAAGAACCAAATGTGCATGAATATTAAGACAAAGCAGTTTTATTGTTAGCTGCATATTAAAACCACTCTGTACAATATACTACTGTCATGTTTCCATTTCTTGCTAACCACACCATACAGCTATGATGCTGCCCTGGGCCCCCATCACCTTGCCATGCGCATCCCAAAGGCCACTGTACAGCCTACATTATGTGATCACTAAGAGTTACTTCTGACACCATCATGTTCCCTCTTTCATAGTTCAGTACTGTTAACCAACCATGTACGCCTTATGTAAAGAGTATGCTCACTGCACGGTACTTTTATTGTTATTGATCTGTATTAAAATTCCAGGGGTGGCCAGCATTAGTCATATAGGAATTACTTTTACTACCAGTATGTATTAAACAACAAGGGCAAGCAGCATATAAATTAGTACCTGCTTTATTAGTCAGACATAGCTGCCTTTACTGGTGGTGTTATCATAGCCGGCCTTAGGCATAGGCCAACTAGGCAGCCGCCTATGGCACCGGTCTAGCAGGGGCGCCTTTCCAGTATTTATGTGGTGTAGGTGATGAGGATGGGGGTTCTGGGTAATGTGGTGCGGGGCACCGTGGAGCCCTTTTGCCTAGGGCACCAGCTGACCTAGGGCCGCTCCTGGGTGTTATCACATATATGACTTATGTCATTTACATTATTTTTAATTAGTTCCAATATAAATACCAGGATTTTAGTCCTATGATCATTAAGAGACTCCTTCTAACTACTGCCCCAACATAGCTGAAGAAGAAGATTCCTTCCTGTAATAAGGCATAATAGAACATGCCACTGATTTTTTTAACAGCTGAAAAGACGTAATTAAACTTGCACTAATGTTTGTGACAATGAGGTACAGATCTACCTTAACAGAAGGAGTTTTACTATTTAAAACCTAATGCTGGCTTGTCCAATAGATGCGGCTGTTAGTGTTTCTTTGGCAACTAACGGTGATGTTTATATACCCCTTTGTCAGCCACTGACAAAGGGGCATTTAGCCTAAGTGCATGCAGTTCTGCTGTTAAAAAAAATCCTACAAGTTGTCTCTAATTAGTTACCCTACCAACTCCTTACCGAGACCAATAGCTTCTGGTAGTAAGTATAGTCAGCAGCCATTTTATGTAAGTAGCATTTAACCCAGCCAACCCTTCCCCTCCCACATACTATAGAGGGCTTCACCTCCATAACTTATATACCATCCTATGCATTCTGTTTTTTGCAATCCTCCCCCCTTTTTGTTATGCTGCTACATAATTTGTTTCTGCGGCTTATGTTGCTGCTGCTTTGTCTTACTTAACCCTCTACCCCATACTCTTCACTCCAGGCTAAACCTACCCTGCCTACTTCCCTTTATCCTATGAACCCCTTCATCCCATCTTCTCCAACTGCAGCTTAAGATAAAACCATTATAATCTAATATGTTGAAATGTTACCTGATCTACCAGCTTCTGATTGGTGGTCCCCCTGTCGATCACTAAACATCCAGATGGAGGCCACCAACTCCCTGTTCTCATGATGAACATGGCTTCCTAAAATGCAAGACATATCTGTAGCATTTCTATGATTTCAGTGAATGTATCTTATGCAAAAATATAGATTTACCTCAACTGCCACGTCTACTGCTTCCTTTCAGTTCCTGTTGTATATAGTTCGAGATTTCTGTGTTTATCCTTGAAATTTGTATTTGAACAAAACAGTGTAAGAAACTTCTCTGTGTGGAAGATTTTCAGTCCATATATTTCTAGTTAATCACTGTATATTAATCAGATCAGACAATAGTAGTAGAAGTAGCGAACGTAAACTCGTCAAGTCAAAAAGTAATAATAGAAAATATATAATTCTACAGCATTACTAAGTATTCGAAAGTAATCCAAGCAAGGCAGGCAGTCTGTTTCCAATTACTTAATAAAGGATTTTCGACTGGAAACAGACTGCCTGCCTTGCTTGGATTACTTTCAAATGCTTAGTAATGCTGTAGAATTATATATTTTCTATTACAGGGGTGTAGCTAGGATTTTCAAATTTGTACTGACAGCTCTCAAACTGCTACCCCCCTCCCTAGCCAAGCTACGGCCATTCTCGTAATTCACGGTTCGCTCTTTTAGTGTCGATGAAGAGGCATTCGCTGTAATGCCTCTTCAGTAATATAATATAAATTCACTCAAACTCGGTTCCTTGAATTGTAAATTAACCTGAAATGTCAGTTCTTTGAAAAATGCAGCATGGTAGTTGGGGTAGAGACTTTATGCTTTTGTTTACTGTAACTAAGGTACAAGTTTTGAGCTTGAGTAAATTACTAACCACCTGCTACCACTAACTAGGATGTTTCATTCACACACACACACCCCTACCTACCCTCTTAGTGCAAGAAATATGGACAAAGCCTAAAATAAACAGGGACAGATATTAAATAATGTTCTCGTGAACTTAGAAAGTTGCTAGAATAACAGGATTTGTGCTAGTATGAATTTTTCCAAAGGACATGAAGTCTGAAGCTCAAATGTCTGTCATTATTTAGCAACTTCAGCCTTCAATGATTTTCTAGAAAATCACAAAATTTATGAGAAACAGACAAAAAATATGGGGCAAAAATCTGGACATTCTGCAAAATGTGGACAGTTGAGAGGTATACTACCTACCACACACACAACCTCTCAACCTCTTACAGCAACAAACTCATAAATAAAACTGAGGCAAAGGCCCAAAAATAAGGACATTTTTTTAAATATTGCTCTTATAAACTTAGAAAGATAATAGAATAGTAGTAGGTCTTGCATCAGTACGAATTTTCTGAAAGGTATGAAATCTGAAACTGAAATGTCTGCATTATTTTCTAACTTCAGTCTTTAACAATTTGCCACTAATTTGCCAGAAAACTGCAATTTTATGAAAAACAGACCAAAAATGTGATGCAAAAATATAAAATTGCCAGACAATACAGCTGGGAACCTGTCAAAGGAGGGACACCATTTTAATATGAGCACAGTTAACTTAGAGCAGCTGACAAAATTAGAGAATCTACATGCATTTCTGAAATAAAAGTAATGTATAACTCTGATCATTACAGTTATTTATAAAAGTAAAGTAAACCCTCTGTTTTCTTCCAAAATTGCTATTTTGTGGAGGGATCATTAGGGGAAGAGCTACATTTTGAGCCAAAATCAGGGACAAGGCCAAATATATTGAGGGAACATATAAACAGTACTAAAATTGCTATTGTATAAACTGGGACAGTTGATAGAACAGGTCTTATTTTAGCATGCATTTTCTGAAGGTTATAAAGTCTGAAACTAGTGTCATTTAGTGACTTAATTCCTAAATCATTTGCCAGAAAACCACAAACTGAGGAACAAACCAAAAATAAGAAGCAAAAAATCTATTCATTCTTTGAAAATCTGGACAGTTGGGAGGTATAGTTCAGCTGGGGCTGTCTAAGTTTGCCGCCCTTCCCCCTCACAAAACCATGGTCGAATGGAGCCTCCCCCTGCAGCCATTCCAATGATCCATTACTTTGCTATTTCACTCCATTTACCATAAACACTAATGTGCATACTGATTTACTTCTATGATGATTTGAACTTCATTTGAAAGTTTTATTTTGCATTTTACAGCACAAACACTAAGACAGCTGCTAAACAAACTTGGCATTAAAACTTCTTTGCCCTTGAAACGCACATTCATTGAAACATTAAAACACACATTCAAAGAAAAATACATTTTACCCGTGGCAGATAAAAATTAATTCTGGGCTGCTTTTTAATCATAGGCCCCTTGCATATGAAACATACATGTGCTCTTTGATACACCTTCCTATTGCTTTGAACATTTTTCCAGTAAACAATGAAACAAAACTGCCCAATTCAGAACATTTCCATCATAAAAGTCTAGTCAAACTTCTACAGTCCACCATTATCAGTAAATAATATGCACAATCTCTGAAGTAGTAAAAAAAGTCATCTAAATAATTCTACGTTAAATAAATCTAACTAATGAAGAGGTTGTTGCTAGCAATCACCTTTATATTTCATGACTTCACCGAAAAATAAAGCGTCTGATGCCCCTGAGGAATAAATTGCCTAAATTACATTAATAATAAGCTAGTAATATTGCAATAGGAAATGGATGGCAAACTGATAACAGGCTCATAGTCAGTGTCTTAACTTTCAGTACAGCAGCATTCACCCCTTATGGGAGCAGAACCAACAACCTTCTGCATTAAAAGCAAGTACACAACATTTTGTGCTACTAGCAATGTGAGCTGATTTAGCATAATCAGCACTAAACTTCTCTTCCCCTGCAGCTCTCAGCTCCTTGTAAAATCTACACAATACTCAACTACATCTCAACTTCGCAGCACAAGAAGTCTGGAAAAAGCCAAATTTATTGGGGTGGGTCAAAAGGGCAAAAACCAGGAACACATTAAACATTGCTTGTATAATCTTGGAAAGCTGCTAGAATAAAATGCTGTGTTACCATCATACATTTTACTGCCAAGGTCACTGTGCAAAATAGTCAGAACATACCACTATGCCAAATCACCTGCTTTGTGAAAGAGAGGAAGACTGAAACTTAAATGGCTATCATTTAATGAATTCAGTTCTCACCATAGCTGTCAACCTCTTAGCATAAAACACCTGGACAAACCCAGTAATGAGGGAATACAGCCCTCAAACATATTCAGTGAATTCAGTTCTTGCCATAGCTGTCAACCTTAGCACAAAACCTGGACAAAGCCAATAACAGGGTATTACAGTCCCAAAAATAAGGACAGATTTCAAATAGTTATAAACTTAAAAAAATTGCTATAAAGGTTGTGTTACTATATATTTATTACTAGAATAAAAAGTTGTTTTACTATGTCACAAACACAGGGATAGGATGCAGACTCCACACAGAAGGCACCCCAGCCAAGAATCAAACCAGAAAACATATAGCTGTGAGGCAACAATACTGCCACTGCACCAAATATGTAAGGAAGTAAACATTCAGAAACCTGAAGTCTGAAATTTAAATGCCTGTCAATTTGTTAATCAGGACAGTCTGACTTGGAACAAAAAAAAAAAACAATTCTCAGCAGAGGCCCAGGAAAAAATAATGCAGACATGTCTTTGTAACATGGGAGGACACAAAAGCAAACCAGCACAAACACAGGGAGAAGATACAGACCCCCCACCCCCACAAAGAAGGCACCCCAGCCAAGAACCAAACCCAAGAACCTACAGCTGTGAGGCATCAATGCTACGTTGCTACCACTACACCATCAAATGTCAAGCATTGCAATGTTTAAACACCACAGATATGAGGAATAGATCAGACGATCAAATATGAGGCAAAAATCTGCAATTTTTTTTACAAATGGTGGTAGGTAGGGAATTCAGGTCTTTAACACCTGCTTACAGGGTTCAAGCCTGAGGTATTCCCTACCACACCACCATGAGTAATTACCAGTGCATCCTATCCCATCTGGGGCATTTTCACACACACACACACACACACACACACACACACACACACACACACACACACACACACACACACACACACACACACACACACACACACCTTGAAGTGAGACCACACACACACCCCTTGAAGTGAGACCACACACACCCCCCTTGAAGTGAGACCACACACACCCCCTTGAAGTGAGACCACACACACCCCCCTTGAAGTGAGACCACACACACCCCCCTTGAAGTGAGACCACACACACACCCCTTGAAGTGAGACCACACACACACCCCTACCCCTTGAAGTGAGACCACACACCCCTACCCCTTGAAGTGAGACCACACACCCCTACCCCTTGAAGTGAGACCACACACCCCTACCCCTTGAAGTGAGACCACACACACACACACACACCCCTACCCCTTGAAGTGAGACCACACACACACACACACACACACACCCCTACCCCTTGAAGTGAGACCACACACACACACACACCCCTACCCCTTGAAGTGAGACCACACACACCCCTACCCCTTGAAGTGAGACCACACACACACACACACACCCCTACCCCTTGAAGTGAGACCACACACACCCCTTGAAGTGAGACCAACATCCTCTCCTCACCATCCCGCTCGACCAACATCCTCTCCTCCCGCTCGAAAGTGAGACCAACATCCTCTCCTCCTGCTCGAAATGCATTTGAACCGGCGGCCGGAAATACACGCGCGCGGTGAGCTCCATTCCGACTGGCTGCCCTGATGAGCTGACGTCATCATGCAGTAAAGCGCGAAAATGTGAACATTTAAAAAGCTACCCCCCTTCTAAATAAGTTGTACTGAATTCAGTACAGTGCGTATGCCTCCCGACGTCCCTGTTCTATTATTACTTTTTGACTTGACAAGTTTACGTTCGCTACTTCTACTACTATTGTCTGATCTGATTAATATACAGTGATTAACTAGAAATATATGGACTGAAAATCTTCCACACAGAGAAGTTTCTTACACTGTTTTGGTTTTAGACCCACTACACTTTAGTGGGTTGTTTTGAGACTTCGGGGATACCACGGAGATTACTTGTTTTTTGAAATTTGTATTTGCTTACACTCATAGAATTACTCTAAAAGTTTTGCAGCCTATTAACTTCATATGTAACACCAACAATGAATAACATACTTCCAAAGTAAATCCAGGGAGAATAACAATAATATTCTTATAACTGAGGACTGTAAACTTGCCTTTATTTCTAACTGTACACCGTGCTATGACCCCTACTCTATCCCAATCAACCTGATTATTACCTAACTTATAATGTATAAATAGTCTGAATATTATGTTCATAAATACATAACTCACATTCAGAATGCCTATGAAATCACTGGGACCCCATCTCTAAGGTATTCTGTAACTTAGCCTGCCTCTACTGCTTTACATTATGCTTATTCCTTTTTCCATGCTATGCTGCCTGCCTCCTTTTTAAAATAGCAGTTCCACACACTCCATAGACATCATTAACAGCACCCCTTTATTACTTTAATTGTCACTGTGCTGCTGTTATCCTTGCTGTCTGTTACTCTGCAACCCTGTTAATATGCACAGGGTTTTATGAATGTGTGGGTGTGTACATACGTATAGGGAACAGACCCCACACCTTCCTTATTTATGGAACATTTTCTCTGTATATGCAGAAAATAATTACTAATTGTACTTTAAAATGATTTTGCTTGGTATGTATAAGGTGCTGCTATAAGCCAATCTTCCTTCACTGGTAAACCTGCTCTCCTGTGTAGCACCCAGACTTGAAGCTCATGTCTAAAGATGTAGCAAGTTCTCAGCTGTCATTAAAATATCATTGAGTATTTCAGAGGAACTGCTTCCTATTATTTACCTTAAAGCTGTGAGAAAGGGAGTGAGATATATTCATAGGTTGTTATTAGGCATGTGATCCATGAGACCATTCAGGAGCCTAACTCAAGTACCACATAGCACTGGCTACTTAAATAACTTGTTCAGAGTCAAAGTAGGCAGGGGGAATCAAACTCTAGACTACAGGAACCAGCTCACTAGCAGCATTTATTCTTAGTCTTCTGCACTAATCACCAGAGGATTTATGCCATGCCACTCACACTCCTTTGTCTCACAGCAAATGCCTTTTACCTACTTAATGCCCTTCCACGTGATTCATGTTTTAATTTTTAATATCCCCTCCCTACTGTTCTATTGAACATGCTTTATGATTACAGTGTTTTCTGTTTCTCTCTCTCTCACCCCCTCTCTCCCTTCAGTATAAATTTCTCTTTTTACCAAACTATTGCTTATTAATGTTCATAGATATATACTCTACCCAAGCTGGTTAAGCACTTTGTTAACTAAATTTTGTCATTCCTATCTATGACCTTAAAGATCAACTAGAAAGACACAAAACATTATTTGATGTTGGAATTCCATTTCCACCTTTGTGTAGTTGGGACATGCTGCCCAATTAACTGTTGACATCCACTTTCAACTGTTATAACTAAATGTATATCTTAGAAAAAGAAGTTTTAAAGTTGCTTCCATCTCCTGTGACATTCTTAGACACCCTTGCATGTATACGTCCAAGGCACGTCCATGGGCAATAAAGTGACATCATTCTGTATGCATGGCAGTGGGTACAGCTTATATTCTTACAACACTTTATCATAAGTACATTCAATTACTTAGTGTAAACAAAAGACAGGGATTCTAATTGTTAACAAGTGCCACCAAAAGCATCAGCTTCTTTGTTGCACTGACAGTTTGAAGAGGCAGTGTACTTGAGCTTTCACCACCTAGCTTGAATTAAAACACTTCACACTTACAACATAGCAGACGTGCAGAGAAGTACTGCTGCTTCTTTTGAAAGAAATCCCTGATGCTGACAATTCTGCGAGTCAGTATAAAAACTGCTTTGTGATTTTGAGTGTTTGTAGGTTACAGCACAGAGATGTGAAGCAAACATACACAACTTGCGAGGGTAAATGCAGGGACCATGTATTGCTCATTTTATTTTACTTACTGCATCCATAATTCTTCTTCTTCTTCTTTCAGCTTTTCCCAGTTAAGGGTCGCCACAGTGGAATTCCGGTCCGCTAATGATTGGCAGTAGATTTTTACGGTGCTGAGGTGCCAGCCTGATGCCCAACCTTCAGCGAAGGCACCCCCATTCACGCATGTCTTTCGAACACAAAATATTTTAACTGCATGTGTCTTACTATCCATATCCATATAATAAAAGTGTCCATTTTCTCAGTTTTTGTATTATCTTTTGTTTAGTCTATTCCCACATATCTTTAGTTGCCACACCAGAATAATTTTTAATCCATACTTCTAAATATTTTATTTTATCATTATGTCCCCATAAATATGCATATTGCCGAACCAATTCATAACTGGGTACAGAGTTTACTGCTATTGTATTCATTTTAGCTTCATTAACTTTGTATCACAAAAAGATCTGAAACTGTCTTAAAATGTTCCACAGCACTGCAATGTCTCTTTCTGGGTTTGTCAGGTATAAAATAACATCATCTGCAAATAGAGCCAGCTTTTCTTGACTACCAGGGGTGGCGTGCAGCCCCCCTGCCAGACGCTCCCCTGAGGACTTCCATCTTGGTGGCCTCTGCCTGACCACTCTAACCCAGACAGGAGCTCTCCGGACCAGGCAGCCCTATGCCAGACATTCCCTTGAGGACTTCTGTCATGGGGGGGCTCTGCCTGACCCCACTCACACAGGAAGGAGCACTCCAGGCCCCGCAGCAGGGGCAGTGTGCAGCCACCCTGCCAGATGCTCCCTTGAGGACTTCCGTACCAGAGGGGGAGCACGATCCGGACCTTCTCACCCAGGCGGGAGCACTCCCTGCCTGGCAGCTTTCCTCTCTTGTCCCCCTTCCGGACAGCCATAGGGACGGACCCGCCTCCGGGTTTCCACTTCTACCCAAGCAGGAGAGCTCTTCCTGAAGGCTGCCAAACACTGCCATGTTCCCGTACCCACAGAGCCTCTCAGGAGGACCTCCCTCCAATCCCAGCTGGCCTCGCGGAACTTCCCTTGGTTGCCAAGGGGCTGGCCCGCTCTCATCGGGGCTTCCATGTCCCCCTGCTTTCTGGTCAGGAGCCATTCCTGGGACTTTGTGACATTTCGAAGATACTGCATCCATACTAACATCATTAAAATGCAATGATAAGTGGTGACCTGTGAGAAAACAAACAGTACAGACTTTTAAAACAGACGCAATTTATCATTCTACTAAATCTGATATACTGCTAATGGGGTGGGGGACACTACAGGGCATGATGGACAGAGAACAGAGGGTGACACACAGCACTGAACGTCATCATTAAAGTACTTCAGAATAGCCATACACTAATAGCTGACACTTAGTATATTATTATTATTATTATTAATAATATTTTATAGGATGCACTGCAGCACATGCCAGTGACACAGACACAACTTTTTAATCCACCTTATTTCCCTGTTACTTGCTTAGCTGGCAAAATGAATAAGTTTACTGTAGTATAAAACTCTTTAACTGCCTTTAAAATATTTCCTCTCACACGTAGTCGAAGGACAGCCCTATACATACTTCCTATACTTAAAACATACTTCTCAGCTTTAATCTAACTGCATTACATAACTTATTACTGATATATGAGGTGCAAAATAAATTAGCCAACAAATATCCTGGCCTTGTTTATTCTAAAAAATTAAAATGGTATATTGGACTACAAACTTAATTAACTATCCCCAATTTTTACTGCACAGTCAACATATATTAGTATATTTGAATTAGTTCTGTTGTTATTGTTAAAAATCAATAAAAAACATTTTTTCCACCAAGCAATTCACAGTAAATGACTTTAGCTCGACTAGACTATATACATACCTCTCATATAACTGAATTCAGAACCCCAAAAGGGCTTACCTTCCCTCTAACCAGCAAAGTCACACCACACCAAAGTAGTCCAGTCTCAGTCCTGCCTTCAAATGGAATGGCAAAGTGTTAAACTCTGCAGCACTGCATATCTGTTCACTTCTATATAAACAAATTCAAACTATGCTAACTCTCTCACCTGCTTATATTAACTCCATCTGTTGGCCTCCCCTTACAGCCCAGACCCTGCCCTTCAAGTGCCTTATTGACACCTATGATGTCTCTCTACCAATGGACAAGCTCTCTGTCCTGAGCCTATCCTGTTAACAGTACTGTAGCTAGGACATAGTGAAGGGGATGGCTTCCCCAGGTACAGACTGTTGGAGCATGACTGGCACCTTAGAAAAATGGCTGATCATGTCAGAATGCAGTCAGTGGCAGCTCCAGGCTTTTTTTCTTGCTGGAGCACAACAGGAGCTTAGCAACTAGCTGATGAAGCATGTAGGACGTGTTAAGAAAGAAAACTGAAACACAATAGCAATAAAGTATAGAATATATAATGCATGTTAACTCACCCAATAGATCACTGTTAAAAATGAAAGACCATTTCCCTAAGAAAAACAGTGAATGTCATAATTGCACAAATCCTGGCAATGTTCACAGAAAAGAAAAAAACTACTAATTTGTTATGCTTAAGGAAAATGGTTTGGATGATGTGGAACAAGTCAAGTGTGTAGCTACCAATCCAAAAAAGGGTGAAAAATATCAAACAAAAAGACATTTGTGCCCAGAGCTGGATCCAGCACCAGGCAACCTAGGCAGCTGTCTAGGGCCCACTGTGTGGGAGGGGGCCCCTTGCTGGCTGGCAGGGCACCCTCTGGCTGGGGAACTCTCACATTAACTTTTTTAACTAAAAAAAAAAAAATGACGTGTTGTTTTAATGGCATTCTTCTTTAAGAACACAGTCTGCATTGCCACACAGCTCTGTTGTGTCCAGGCGCCCCTGCATGCATAATTGTCACACAAACCTGCTGCTTGCTTTTTCCTTTTGACATTCAGAATTTAAATACAAGAAGACATTTCTGTGCTGCTTCCCACATGCACAATGTAGACAACACATTTGCTGCCAGGACCTGACCTGTTTCTTCCACAGTATGGACAGACAGAGATAAGTTAGGTGTGTGTATTGCCCTAGTTAGAGATTGAAAATTAGTTAAGTTGTTCAGGCTCAAACCCTATACCTTAGTTCATAGGTAGGTACTAGGCTATTGGCCCTATGGCCTATATAAGACTAGCCAAAAAAGTACCCTGGCTTTTGCCACCCAAGAAAATTATTTTCCTGTGCCACTGTCATGCAGAGCCACAGAGGTGATCCCCGTGGTGAATTTCCTATTTCCCATCCAGTCATCAAGATTTTTCTTGAAGAGTGCTAATGAGGAGCTTTGTTTGATATTGCTAGGTAGTTTTTCCCAGAGTATGGGAAGTCTCTAGGACAGGAATCTATCCCTCCAGCATGTTCTGTTTATTGTGGTGACAAGGTTTAGGTCCCTAGAGCAAAAATACACATAAATATACAAAATCAAACTCGGAGGCTCTAAATAAAAACCTGCAAAAGCATCAGAGACCTCCAAAGCAGACACCCAAATAACCTGCACTTTCTGTCACAAACCAGACATCATCATCATCTTTCAGCTTTTCCCATTAGGGGTCGCCACAGTGGATCATCTCTTTCCATTTCTTCCTATCCTCTGCATCTTGCTCTGTCACACCAACCGCCTGCATGTCCTCTCTCACCACATCCATAAACCTTATCTTAGGCCTTCCTCTTTTCCTCTTACCAGGCAGCTCCATCCTTAGCATCTTTTTCCCAATATACCCATCATCCCTCCTCAGCACATGTCCAAACCAACGCAATCTCGTCTCTCTTGCTTTGTCTCCAAACTGTCCAACATGAGCTGACCCTCTAATATACTGATTCCTAATACTATCCATCCTAGTCACACTGAGTGCAAATCTTAACATCTTTAACTCCGTCACATCCAGATCTGACTCCTGCCTTTTTGTCAATGCCACTGTCTCCAACCCATATAATATAGCTGGTCTCACTACCCTCTTGTAGTCTTACTACTCTCTTGTAGACCTTCCCTTTCACTCTTACTGGTACCTGTCTGTCACAAATCCCGCCTGACACTCTTCTCCACCCATTCCACCCTGCCTGTACTCTCTTCTTCACCTCTCTTCTACATTCACCATTACTCTGAACTGTTGATCCCAAGTACTTAAACTCGTCCACCTTTACCAACTCTACTCCCTGCATCCTCACCATTCCTCTACCCTCCCTCTCATTTACACACATATATTCTGTCTTAGCCCTGCTAACCTTCATTCCTCTGCTCTCTAGAGCATATCTCCACCTCTCCAGAGTCTCCTCAACCTGATTCCTACTCTCACTACAAACCAGACAACACATAAAACACAAAATCAGTGTGCTACACAATCACAGCCCTTAATGAGAAATAACATACCTAACACACTAGTAATAGGTGACTCTATAGTCAGGCACACTGAAGTCCCACTCACTAGGCTGGACAAGCAGCAGGTTACTGTTAGCCGCCTGTCAGGAGCCAGAATCTGCCACATAAGACAAGCACTCAGGTCATTCCAGAACAAGTACAAATATGACTCTGTCATTGTTCATGTTAGTGTGAATGACCTAAGATGTACCTCCCTGGACTACATGAAAAGACACATGGAAGAGCTCTCTGATCATGTAGCCCAGGCTGGTATGACCCTGACCCTGAGTAGCATCCTGCCCTCACCAACAATGATACCTCAGTATAAAGAAAAAATGATCAATTTAAACAATTGGCTTAGCTTCTGGTGTCATTCAAAGGGGATCCAGTGTCTATCAGCCTGGGACGACATGCCCGACAAGCCGCATTGCTTCGCAAGAGATGGCTTCCACCTGTCACCCCTAGGCTTTCGAATACTGGCCAAGGCTCTTGCTGCCCCCATAGTGCCTTTTTTAGGCAAGGCTCAAAGGTCAAACCCACCTCCATAAACAGCACAATTAACAAAAAACTGATGGTTATGCTACTCAACGCCAGATGTTTAAATCTCAAAATGCATGCGCTCGAAGCACTCCTCAGTATGGAGAACATCAACATCTGTGCAGTAACTGAAACGTGGTTCAAGGTTCCAGAGAGCACCCCAGCACTACCGGGCTACAACTCATACCACACATTTCGGCCACAGAACACAGACCGAAACACAAAAGGAGGGGGTGTATCCATATTCATCAAGGATACCTACACCTCCAGGTTAGTGGTGCAGCATGATACCTCTGAGATCATCTGTGTGCAACTAACATCGGGCAAATCTGCAATGCAAATTGTGGCCTGCTACAGATCACCCTCCATGACCCAGGACCACCACTC
Source organism: Protopterus annectens (assembly GCF_019279795.1). Classification (NCBI taxonomy): domain Eukaryota; kingdom Metazoa; phylum Chordata; order Ceratodontiformes; family Protopteridae; genus Protopterus; species Protopterus annectens. The sequence goes on along the minus strand of NC_056729.1, from coordinate 1,154,857,686 downwards.
CACCTTTCTGGAGATACTGGAAAACATGAAGGTCCTACCAAACACTGGAAAAACTACTCGAGTACAAATTCCTAGGCCCAGAGCTTCCTGGAATTCATCAACTCAAACACCATGGATCAGCTGGTAAACTCCCCTACCAGAGGTGAAAACATATTGGACCTGGTCATCACCAACATGGGCGAGAGGTGTTCCACACCGGAGGTCAACCCGTCACTGGTTAGATCAGACCATAAACTAATCACTCTGGATGTCCACACCCCACAACCACCCCCAACTAAGGAAACCACAGTAAACACTTTTCTAAAGCAAACTTCACCTTACTTAAGACATAGGTGGTAAGTTTCACAGCCCCCACCCTAAAGGATAACGCTGCCCAAGATGCAGAAACCTTTACAAATGCACTCTATGAGCACCTACAAGGATGCATGAATCGTGCCATCCCTAGCAAAACCAAGACTCACTCCTCTAAGAGAAGGAAACCAGTTTGGTGGACCCCTGCAATAAACAGGGTATACAATAGAAGGAGGAAACTAGTTCAGAAAAAAAGCAAATCCCAAGAAGGAAAGATATCCCTGATCAGTATCAGTAAGAAACTAAGGTCCCTCATGAAATCATCTAAGGCTAACTTCGAAAGAAAAACAGCCAAGGATTCAAAAGATAACCACAAAGCCTTATTTAGCTATGTTAAGAATCTAAGTGGCAACTCACAGATATGCACTGAACTAGTGCAAAATAGCACAAAATATACTAAACCTACTGATATTGCCAACATCCTGGCAGATAGATTCAGTGCAAACTTCACCCCCCTCTCACCTCCAAAAGGGCCCACAACAATACCGGAAAAGTGTAGTGCCCCAAAAATCACAGACGCACAGGTGAAAACAGCCCTTTCAAAAGCCAAAAACACAGTGTCAATGGGAATAGATGGTGTCCCAGGCTGCGTCTTGCATGAACTACAGAATGAACTAACCCCCCCACCTAAACATGGTGCTCAACCTCAGCCTCTCCACAGGCTATGTGCCCATAGAATGGTGCACAGCAATGGTTATTCCTCTCCACAAAGGAGGGGCCACAACTGACCCTGGTAACTATTGCCCCATAAGCCTGACTAGCCTGGTCTGCAAGGCTATGGAGTGCATCATCATTGAACTCATTAACAAAGACATTGGGAACCTCCAAACACTTGACCTGACCCAGTTTGGCTTTGTTAAGGGCAGATCATGGCTACTAAACTTGGATGACTTCTTCAAGACAGTCACCAAGGCCATAGATGAGGGAAAGGGGGTTCACACAGCCTACCTTGACCTCGCCAAGGCTTTTAACACCATTCCCCACTCGGGTATTACAGAAAAACTCACCAACCTGAACATAAACCCCTGCATTACAAGATGGGTTGCCAACTGGCTTACAGACAGAACTCACACAGTAAGAATAGCGGGCTCCAGGTCCGACTCTAAACCAGTCACAAGTGGTGTCCCGCAAGGCTCGGTCCAGGGACCCATACTGTTCAGCATATACTTCTCAGAAGTACAGGCAAACACAGGAGGACTATGGCTAACCAAGTTTGCCGATGACTGCAAACTGGGAGCCATAATTGACTCTCTGGCTGACACGGACATCCTCCAAAAGGGCCTTACTGAGATGGACACCTGGTGTCAAAGTCATGGCCTCAAGCTAAATGCCAAAAAATGCATAGTTATCCCATTTGGGAAAAACAAAACACCCACGAATTACCACATAGGTGGCAGCCCCCTTAATACAGAAGAGGTAATAAGAGATCTGGGGACCCAGGTAATCTCTCCTTTGACAATCATATTGCCAAAGTAGTTAGGAAATCCTTCTATGTGGCCCGTTTAATTACTAAGGGGTTTGAATCTAGAAATAAAGAGGTTATAGTGCCCCTCTACTCATCACTCATTAGACCCATCATAGAGTACAATGCCCCATTTGGGATGCAACTCACAAGACACTTCCAACAGCTGGAAAGACCACAAAAGTACCTCACCAAGAGGATTACTGGTTTCAAACATATGTCCTATGCAGCCCAACTGAAAAAACTCTGGCTGTACTCAGTGGCATATTGCTTATTCAGAGGTGATCTCTGCCTGACTTACAAAGCCATGTCCAACTCAGAATTGATGGACATGCTCTACCTAAAGAAATCCAAGTCACTGCGAGCCACGTGCTCTAGTGAGCTAAACCTCGCCACAACAATAAATAGAACATGCTGGAGGGATAGATTCCTGTCACAGAGATGCCCATGCTTTGGAACAAAATTCCAAATTACATCAGGCAGAGCCCCTCACTAACACTCTTCAAGAGAAACCTTGATGAGTGGATGGGTAACAGAAAATACACCCCTGGGATCATTTTATTGTCTCTGCTTGACAGAGGATCAGTTAATTAATCAATGGGGTGGCAAAAATCAACACACTCTAGCTAGGCTTGTAAATGCTCTCAGGCAGATAGCCTAGTACCTACCTATGAACCTATGTAGCTCAGAGGGAGTGGGATTTCTTTAAGTGGAGCATGTCCAACAGCTCTGGGTTTGACATAGCTTTGTATGTTAGGCAGAGATTGCCTCTGAGGAGGCGATATGCGATGGAGTAAAACTCTGTTTGAGGCTGGTAATCCTCTTTGTGAGGTATTTCTGCAGCCTTTCCAGTTGTAGATGTCTTGTGAGGTAAATACCAAAAGGGGCGTTGTACTCTATAATGGGTCTAATGAGTGATGAGTAGAGGGGAACAATGACCTCTTTTTTCCTGGATAAGAAACCTTTTGTGATGAGGTGTGCCACGTAGAAGGATTTCCTGACTACTGTGGTGATGTGATTATCAAAGGAGAGACTACTGTCCACCTGTGTCCCAAGGTTTCTTTTCACACTTTTGGTGTTAAGTAGACTACCACCTATGTGGTATCTCATGGGTACAGAGATTTTATCGAAGGGGATGACAATGCACTTTTGAGCTTGAGGCCATGGCTTTGACACCAGGCACCTGTCTCAATGAGGCCCTTTTGTAGGATGTCCGTATTGTTAGGAGTTTCGATTATGGCTCCTAGTTTGCAGTCATCTGCTAACTTCATTAGCCAAAGACCTTCTTTGTTAGCCTGTACTACAGAAAAGTAGATAAACAGGAGAGGACCCAGGACTGAATCCTGTGGTACTCCACTTGTCACTGGTCTGAAGTTGGATTTGGAGTCTGCTACTTTCACAGTGTGGGTTCTGTCAGTGAGCCAGTTGGCAACCCAACTTGTGACATAGGGATTTATACCTAGTTTAGTGAGTTTGTCTATAATTCCAGAGTTGGGGATGGTGTCAAAAGCCTTGGCAAGATCTAGATAGGCTGTGTGAACCACCTTACCCTCGTCTATGGCTTTGGTGACTGCTTCAAAGAAGTCTATCAGGTTTAGGAGACATGATCTGCCTTTTACAAACCCGAACTGGGTGAGGTCCAGAGTTTGGAGATTACCAATGTCTTTGTTTATAAGTTCCATGATGATATGTTCCATGGCCTTGCAGACCAGGCTCATTAGGCTAATGGGGTAGTAGTTCCTGGGGTCTGTGGTGGCTCCCCCTTTGTGGAGTGGGATAACCATCTCTGTGCACCATTCAGTGGGCACAAAGCCTGAGGTGAGGCTATGATTGAACATGGTGCTTAGCTGGCGTGCCAGTTCATTCTTCAGTTCATGTAGAACGCAGCCTGGGATGTTGTCAGGTCCCATGGATGCTGTGTTCTTAGCTTTGGAGAGAGTATTTTTACCTCTGCAGTCATGATTACAGGAACTTTACATTCTTCCAGTATAGAGATGGGCCCTTTAGGGGGTGAGAGGGGGAGTAAAGTTAGCACTGAACCTATCTGCCAGGATGTTGGCAATATCAGTTGGTTCTGTATATTTCGTGTCATTGTGCTGTAACTCAGAGCAGATCTGAGTGTTGCCATTGAGATTCTTGACATAGCTATAGAATGCTTTGTGGTTGTCTTTAGAATCAGTAACAATTTTGTTTTCATAACTAGCTTTGGAGGATTTTATGAAGGATCTCAGCTTCTTACTGAGGCTGACCAGGGAGTTCCTCCAATCATGGGATTTTACTCTTTTTTGCAACAGTTTCTTTCTTCTGTTGTAGAGTTTGTTTATGGCAGGGGACCGCCAGATTGGCTTCCTTTTTTTTGAGGATAGCATCTCGGTTCTGTTAGGGATAGCATGATCCATGCACTCGTGTAAGTCCTTATAAAGTGCATTTGTGTAGGATTCAGCAGTCGTACCTCTATTGTCTGTCTGCATGGGTGTCATGAAGTTTGCCACTTCTATCTTAAGAAGCGTGAAGTTGGCTTTGGAGAATTTTTTTATTCTGGTTTCCCTAATGGGAGGGGGGTTGGGATGTGGATGACTAGGGTGATTAGCTTGTGGTCAGATCTGACCAACAAGGAATTGATCCCTGGTGTGGAGCACCAGTTGCCCATGTTGGTAATGTCCAGGTCTAGGATATTGCTGCCCCTGGTGGGGGTGTGGATAAGTTGATCCAAGGTGTTGGAATTTATGAATTCCAGAAAACTTTGAGCAAAAGAACTGGTGCATGAATAGTTTTCCCAGTTAATGGTGGGGTAGTTGAAATCGCCCATTATTAGGGTGTTGGGTTGTACCCTAATATTTTCCAGTGTATCAAGAAATGAGGAGTGGGAATCCTAGGGCATGGTGGGGGATCTGTAGCAAGTTACAATTTGGATTGTGATCTTGCTCAGAGTTAGTGCACTTGGATAATCTTGGATGCATTATGCTGAGCAACTAGCCTAGAGGTGTGGATGACCTTAATGAATATGGACACGCCTCCACTTTTAGTGTTTCGGTCCAGGTTAGGTGGCCGAAATGTGTAGTATGAATTATAGCCTGGTAATGCAGGGGTGCTCTCTGGCACCTTGAACCAGGTCTCTGTCACTGCACAGATGTCGATGTTCTCCATTATTAGGAGTGCCATGAGTGAATGCATTTTGAAATTTTGACTTCTAGCATTGAGTAGCATTTCCCTCAGATTTTGCTTGCTTGTACCTGCTATGGTAGTGAATTTGTCATTTGAACTTTGCCTAAAAAGGCACTATAGGGGTGGCAAGAGCCTTAGCCAGTATCCAGAATCCCAGGAGCAACAGGTACAGGCCATCTCTGGCAAAGCATCATGGTCTGTCAATCATGTCATCCCAGGCAGACAGATACTGGATCCCTTTAGAATGACACCAGAAGCTTAGCCAATTGTTGAAGTCAATCATTTTGTCCTTGTACTACGATATCATTCTGGGTGATGGCAAGATGCTACTCAGGGCTAGGGTCATACCGGCCTGGGCTACAAGATCGGAGAGCTCCTTCATGTCTCTTTTCATGTAGTCCAGGGAGGTATGTCTCAGGTCATTCATACCAACATGAACAATGACAGAGTTGTATTTGTAGACATGCCTGGATAGGTGCTTATTTATTAAGTACTAAAAACTGTTTTCCTCTAGACAAGTGAGGAAAGTTGAGTGCTGTAGAAATTTGTAGCTTATTTAGTGCTTACAATGAGTTCTGAACAAGTGCTGAGCTCAAAGAAACAGATTTGAGTGCTAAAACTAAATAAACTGGCTAGTTCTATGAGAAAATTTGAAGAGCAGACTTTATGGCGCCGGGAATAGTTTAACCCTAGCTAAGCCGCGATACATAAAGTGTATTTTTTTTAATATAACAGTAGCAAATGAGCAAACTGATGTAAACCAATTAACCAATAAAAAGCTAAAAACTGAGTCTCGTTCTAGCAGTCTTCAATCAGACAAGTTCTAACTGCACACTTCTGCCACTAGGGTGCAGGGGAACCTTCTCCAAAAAAGACGGTCTGGATTAGTGCTCAAGTTATACAAACAAAGCTAGACTCAGCAGGTCTGAATTTAGTCTATTCCACAACAAACAAGGCATACCAATTTCAGAAAGAAACAGTTGAAATAAGCAGGCACAATAAGCCTTTAACCAAAACCCCCCAGCTCAGAAAGGCAGAATCTACTCTCGCCTCCCACAAGAGTGCAGACCACACCTTCTTAATATAAAATAACTGGCGCAAAGCCCAAGTGCTTAAACCAGAACTAATACACTTTTAGAATAACAGACACTAACCCTTCATTCAGCAACTCCCAACTTAGAGGGATGTAAGCTACCTGTCCTGCCAGAACAGTGCAGACCCCCAAACCTTTTTTAATGTAAAACAACTTGTCTGAAGCCCAAGTGCTTCAACCAAAGGCTTAGAATAACAGTTACAATTTAATCTGGCTACTAACAAGCAGTAATAAATTCAGCAGAATAAATGCAATTTAATACTTTTAAGAACAAGCAGCAAAAGCAAAATAAAGTAATAAAGTAGGAAGAAACACAAATACAGTAAAAGCAGATGAATAAAGTGCAATTTTTTTATGTAACAATAGAAAATGAGCAAACAGATTTAAACAAATTACCCAATTAACCAGTAAAAAAGCTCAAAACTGAGCCCTGTTCCAGCAGTCTTCAATCAGACAAGTTCTAACTGCACACTCCTGCCACTAGGATGCAGGGGAACCTTCTCCAAAAAAGATGGCCTGGATTAGTGCTCAAGTCATGCAGACAAAACTAGATACAGGATGCCTGAATCTAGTCTATGCTACAGCAAACAAGACGCACCAATTTCAGAAAGAAACAGTTCAAATAAGCAGGCACAATAAGCCTTTAACCAGAAATTCCCAGCTTAGAAGGGCAGAATCTAGCCTCTCCTCCCACAAGAGTGCAGACCACAGACCTTCTTAATGAAAAATAACTGGCTGGAAGCCCAAGTGCTTTAACCAGAACTAATACACTTTTAGAATAACAGACACAGAGCCTTCAATCAGCAATTCCCAACTTAGAAGGATATAAACTACCTGTCCTGTCACAACATTGCAGACCACAAACCTTCTTAATGTAAAACAACTGGTCTGGAGCCCAAGTGCTTAAACCAAAAGGCTTAGAGTAACAGTTAAAATTTAATCAAGCTACTACCAAGTAGTAATAAATGGAACAGAATAAATACAATTGAGTACTTTTAAGAAGAGGCAAAAGCAAAATAAAGTGCATTTTTTTTTCTTTTTTAGTAAAGTGCAAGGGGAGAGGAAGAAGGAGCAGAAGAAAAATTCAAGCTTAAGAATCTAAATGGGTTGGCCTTCTCAGATGTTCTCTCTGTATTAAGTAGAGTGAACACCAGACTGGGAGGGGTGTCCCAGATCAAAATTACAGTAGGGGCGGGCAACTAAAAAGCCGCCAACTACAACAACACCACAAGAATAGGGTGGGGAGAGGGGGAAAACAGTTTCAGGACAGATGAGAAACAGAAAACAATGCCAAAATATATATAAAATAATTCAGTCAGGCAAAAAATAATTCATTCAGGCAAAATTAAGACAATGCAGAACTCTGAAAGGTTAAAATGCCAAGAAATATACTTATCAATCAGCGTTATATTTCCAGATTGTTTGAGAATCACACTTCAGCCAGAACACCAGGAGTTTCTAACAGTTATAGGAGGCACGAGCCTGAATCCTCTACACCAACTATGAAGATGCTAAAAAATTTGAGTTTCAGTGTATTTTCAATGAACGGAGTTTCACTGCATTTTCCTGAAATTGTGAGCATCAGTGGATTTTCAAAGAATTCTGAAATTCAATGAAAGAGAAGTTTACTGCTATTCGTGCTAAGACTATTTACAATGTGCAACTGTTTTGTATAGCAAATGGTCATCACTATTGTACTACAATTGTTAGTAGCACAACAAGTAGTATTCTTGCTTTTGCTAAAGAAGGCTGTGGGTTCTACTCCCACGGCATGTAGATGGATTGGTGATAATGTGTTGTACTTTAACAGGGCTGGTGGTGCTACAGTCCTGAGTATGTCTCCTTTAGATGAGATGCCTAGTAACTATGAACCTGTTGTCAGTTTGACATCTATTTCCTATTGCAATATTTCCAGCTTACCAGTTTTTTGTTAATGTAACATAGTCAATTTATTCTTAAAGGGCTCCAGGCATTGAATCTGTAGACGACACACTGAAATATAAAGTTGTTTGCTATCAGCAACCTCTTCATTAGTTACAGAACTCTTAAATGTGGAATTATTCAGATGACTTTTACTTCTTCAGAGATTGTGCACATTGACTGATAGTGGTGTATTGTAACGACAGAAGTCTGAGAGGGCTTTTATCATTGAAATGTTCTGAATTGGGAAGTTTTGTTATTATTGGTTTATACACTTTGTTTCATTGCTTGCTAGAAAAATGTTCAAAACTATAAATTTAAAATACACTGTAACAAGTGGTGATGTATTATACAAGGAACATAATTTAATACAATCAGGAAGGTGAATCAAAGAATGCATGTATGTATGCATGGTCCTAAAAATGTGTTCAAGGAGCTTATGCTTTGAAAACAGCCCAAAGGTAAACCTTATCTGCCACTGGCCAGATGCATTTTACTTGAATGTGAGTTTCAGTGTCATTTCAATGAAAGTGAGTTTCAAGGGCAGAGAAGTTTACTGTTAATACTAAGTCTGCTTTTGCGGTGGTGGGGCTGCGGTAGCGTTGTCGCCTCACAGTAAGGCGTTGTCCTGTTCGATTCTCAGCTAGAGCATCTTCTGTGTGGAGACATGCATGAATGGGCATACCTTCATTGAAGGTTGTGTGTCAGAGCTGGCAACTCAGCACGTAAAAATCTACTTCCAATCATTAGCGGACCGGAGTTCTGCTGTGGTGACCCCTAACGGAGAAAAGCCGAAAGACACAACAACAACAACAACAACTAAGTCTGCTTTCACTGTGTTTTCTTTAGCAAATGTCTATCAGTGTTTGTGCTATAAAATTTGAATAAAAGTTTAAAATTAAATCCAACTATCTGTAATCATTGTAGAAGTAAAGTAAAAAAACAGTATGTACACTGAGAGGTTTGAACAGTGTTTATGGTAACTGGGGCGAAATAACCAAGTAATGAGACACTGAAATGGCTGAGGTGGGGCTGGGAGGGCTATGTAAGGTGGGGTCTTCATCCATTACCCTACCTAGGGCACCCATTGACCATGATCTAGCTCTATTTGTGCCTCAGAGAAAGACAAAAATGTCATATTTTGTTCTTTGCTGCATAGTATGGAAAATATTGTTATACCCACTGCAGATATTGTTGAGTAACAAAGTAGTTTAAATGCCTGTTAATAGTTCTTCAAACTAGAAGCAGAAGAGGTCCTTGGATTAGAATAATAACTTTGATAATGCAGGAAGAATGTGGGAGTGTGTCTGTTAGCCTGTATGCAGCTCATCTACTTTATTTTATTGAGCATTTACAATTTACTGTTAAATCAGAGTAATTCAAGCAAAGTGAAAACAGGTTGCAGAAGCTGAGAAAAGATGCCTGTGACTCACATTATTGCTAGTTTATATACATAAATATTAAAAAAGATGATTTCCTTATGTCTAGCATGAGTCATACAAAGGAGACTTTAAGTGATTTCTGAAAAAACCCTCCAAGATCACTTTACAGTGGCAGATTCATTGAGATATAATAACCATAACCACTTACTGATGCATTAAAATAGTCAATAGTACAAAGATAATAAAATAACAGAAAAACAGTAGCAACCATTATTAATGTATTGATTGGATTTGTCCCACTAGGCCAATTGCTTCTTTCTAAGGGAGAACAGAGGTGGTATTCACACTTATTAAGGGAACTTTAGCAAGGACACGGGAGAAAATCTTACTCTTTTTGATAGGTGCCATGGGATTTTTTACACTCATCTGAGCTCCCACCAACTGAGGCAGGTGGAGCCTCAGTATAACACTTCATCTGAAGGACAGCACACCCAGAAGTGCTGCACTGAAGTATCAACATTACATAACAAATCCAAGCACCCGTCATATTAATATAACCCACAACCGCCTGCACCAACGGGGAGCGTGCTACCTGTCGAGCTGCTAAGACTACAAATAAACACATGCTAGTATTCCATGCTCACCCCTTAGGAAAACAGCACTGAAAGGTGAAAACAGTGCAGCAGCATAAACCACCTAGTACTCATTTGCTGATTTGCTGAAACAATGCCAAGAGAAATAATTTAAATCAAAATGTTTTGTTATAGCACCATATCACTCAAATTATTTTGTCAAGAATTCTGGACAAAGCAAAAAATAAATGGGTAGTGGGTAAATTGAGAGCAATTTTAAATATTATTCTAATTCACTTAAAATGTAATAGAAGTTTTGCAACAATAAGCATTTTTGAACAATAAGAAGTGTACTACTCTAATAACTAGCATTACTGACAAACTGCAATCATGAGTAATCAAAAATATCGCTTGGGTCAGAACAAACATTTGAATCAAAATTAGGAACATTCTGCAAAATAAGGACAGTTGAGAGGTATGGGTAGCAATCAACAGGGAATTTCTGGATACAATAATCCAGTCCAGGATTTATTTTTTGGATGTGTGGGATTTTAAATGATGCAGTTATGATTTTCTAAATGTTATTATAACGGTCAGTTAACAAGTTTCAGCAGAAGATTTTAAGGATTTGTAGTTTTAATGAACAGGAATTAAAACTATATATCCTTAAATTCTTAAGCTGAGTCTTTTTCAATTTAATATGCTTTGACATAAACATAACATCCACAGCACCAACAAGCCAAATACATAAACTGCAACCATAGTCAACTTTCCATCTTCAAAATACGGAACACTATACTAAATAAGGAGGGAGCTCACAGCATGTTTAAAATAATATTTTATAATTGTTTCACCTCATAGTAATTTTATTAAACATTAGGGACTCTCAGGAGAAACAGCTCAAGTTGTAAAAGTCCACAGCCCAAGATGGGCAAGCCAAGGAACCTCCTCACCCCCATAAAAGCTATCAATCCAGTCAGCATCGAGCAATAAAGCAATACAGGTAACCGCAGGCATGCAGCTTCACGAATACTATATACTATCTGTAACACCAACAAGCAAAAAAAAAATGAAGAAACTACAGCCATAGATAACCTTCCATCTTCAAAACGTCAAATATTACACTATCTTGCACAAAGGGAAACAGATGGGTAAAACATGGCACATTTATTAACAGCGAGGAAGGAAGTTCATGACATAGAGAAATGACAGATGGTATACTTCAAATAAGTTCTTTGATACCTGCAGTATCTCTTTGCTTGCCAGAACAGTTAACTTAGTTACAATATAAAATTTTCCTTTTGCAATGTTTATAAGAGAAAACAGTTATATATCAGTTGTAATATATTGTTCTTTTTTTACCACACATCCAGTTCTTCAAACATTAATCTGAAAAAGTCCAGGACCACCCCCACCCCCACCCAACACACACACACACACACTCACACACACACACACACACACACACACACACACACACACACACACACACACACACACACACACACACAGCAAATTGTTTTCATACTCTCTCTTAACATCTCTAGTTTCAAATTCTCAGTGACTTTCTCCCCATTTCAGTTATTACTTTATTCTACCCACTACATTGCTAATATTTAATCTTTGATCTGCATGCACACACACATACACACACACACACACACACACACACACACACACACACACACACACACACACACACACACACACACACACACACACCTCTTACTAGACTGGCAGTTCAGTTGTTCTCACCAGCCTTTCATTCATTTTGAAGTTCAGAACAGAAGTCACAGTAAGCTCAGCCAAACAGAAAGTAATACAGTAGTTGCACCTTTCAAAACACTCTTTGCTTCTGCATGAGCGGAAACAGAAAGCAACATAACTACATTTGAACAAGAACACTTCTGTGTGAGTGAAAGCAGAATGCTCCAATGTAACGGGCAATGTTCGGGTGATAAAAGTGACTGGGGCACTCAAGTGATTAATTGAATTGGGATTTTGTTCTTACTAATATCTTTTATTGAGTTGTTAGTGGTCTCATTATTAGCCTGCTGAGTACCAGCTATCTAATGTGCACACTGGCTGTGCACACTTCACCATGACTCATACTCTACTGGGTCCACACATCAAGAAATAGCTCCCCTGAAGAGAGGCATTACAAAATTACAAGATAGATAGCATTGTCCCTACCTTCAAATCATCTACACCAAGTGCTTGAACCACTATACATGGTCAGGTCAGCCAGACTATAGGTAGGGATTTATACCCTGCACCAGTGATATCCAAGAAAACTACTCTCTACTTCTAGACTGAGGAGCCTGGGAGTGGTGACATAGGTAGAACACGTATGTAGTATATATGTTGAATTTGCCATAGCTGAGCTGCCACTGGCAGCGGAGAGTGACAGGCAGGTAGTATCTCAGCTGTGGCTACACAGTCACAGCTATCTCACACAGACACACACACACACACACACACACACACACACACACACACACACACACACACACACACACATGCTCACACACGCGTGCATATCCATACGCATATGTATACATACACAGTCATACAAAAACACACGCACACATTCATTATGTATGCACACAGACATACATATGCACTAATCCCACATGTAAGTAGTGGTAACAAGTAGCCTTTAGCTCTTTTTCAGTTTCAGTGTCTCTTTTAAAGACATGCCTTGTCCCTTTATGCTCTAATACAGTTGTATCAAAGTCATATGGCTCAAGGACCTGATGAGGATAAGTTCACTTATCCAAGCATGTACAGTGACATCTCCAACAAGCAGGCTACAAAAGACATGGCTCAGCACATGCAGAACACAGTGCAGGCACTCACAAAGACTCCAGACATTTAAATAGCAAATTACAGATTTTTTTCTCTTTGTAATTTCTTTGCT